>NC_080714.1:9944258-9949258 GCF_019097595.1 Hemibagrus wyckioides
ATCGGTGCCATGACCCTCTCTGCTCCAGGGGCGCTGTATCATAGCCCCTGCACTCTGACCCCAACTTCCTCAGCTGGGATATGTGAAGAAAAGAATTCCACTGTGCTGTAATGTATGTATGGTGATGATAAAGGCTTCTTGCCCTCAGTTCTTCTGAACAGTGGTGCAGATGAAAGTGACAGTAGAGATTGATTAGTGCACTGTGTGAGAAGGAAATGTGCAGGGGCTGATGGGTAATGTAGTCGATAAGCAGGACAGCGCGCACACACGGGTTTGAATGAAGAACAGCTACAGGTGCAGAGGGCATGATTGCGGCTCATGTGGTTGTGGAAATTACACACGCCGGTAGTATAAAAGCAAACCAGTTGTGCAGGAAAACTGCGTCTCTGGCAACCGAGCTTCCCATCAGCAACATGCTGCTTAATTTACACCTGCTTCTGACAGGAGGAGGAAATCCTGTAGCCTCTGCTAGTTAAATAAATGAACGCTGAATATGGAAATAAATCCACTCCACTCCTTTGTGCTGATGTTCAGCTTTTACTGTGATCCTCCCTCTGCTGCGTATCTGTGAGGGAGAGAAGTAACTGATCAACTTTCAGATAAACTGCATGTATGCAGCTGTGTGTGTGTGTGTGTGTGTATGTGTGTGTGTGAGAGTATGTGTTTGTGTGTGAGTGTGAAAGAAAATGCTTGTGTGTGTGTTGATGCTGATATGTATTTGGTCATTTGATTTTTTTTTTCTTCAGATAGACTTTATCTATGTAGCGATGTGTGTGTGTGTGTGAAATTGTGTGTGTGGGTGTATGATTGTGTGTAAAATTTTGAATTGTATGTGTGTGAGAGAGAAAGAGAGATACTGTGTGTGTGGGTGGGTGTATGAGTGTCTAAAATTGTGTGTGAAATTGTATGTGTGGGTGTATGATTGTGTGTAAAATTGTTTGTGTGTGTGAGAGAGAGATGAGAGAAGTGTGTGTGTCTGTGTATAAAATTATGTGTGGGTGTATGATTGTGTGTGTGTTTGTGCAGAACATATATTTTCTAAATTGTACCATCTGCTTGCATAGCCTTTGGCTGTTGGAGATGAGCACAAGAAACGGCTCGTGTGTGAGAGTGTACGAGTGCGCATGTGAGTGCGTGTGTGTGTGCGTTTGAGAGTGTGTGTGTGCGTGTATGAGTGTGTGTGTGTATGAGAGAGAGTGTGTGTGTGCGAATGTGTGAGAGTGTGTGTATGTGTATGAGAGAGAGAGTGTGTGTGTGCGAATGTGTGAGAGTGTGTGTGTGTGTAGGAGAGAGAGTGTGTGTGCATGTATGAGAGTTTGTGTGTGTGCCTGTATAAGAGAGAGTGTGTGTGTATGTGTCTGTGTGTTTGTATAAGAGAGTGTGTGTGTGTGTGTGTGCGCGTGTATGAGAGAGAGAGAGAGAGAGAGTGTGTGTGTGTGTGTGCATGTATCAAAAGCATCTAGCAGCTTTGAAGGCTGTGCAGCGGGGTGTTTGGGGGGAACTTGAATGTTAAAATGTCAGTAGGAGATGGTGTTAATGAGAGTCTCTGACATTTCTGACAGCACGTCTCACTCTATCTGTAGCTGCTGTGTTTCTTTGCATTTATACAAATAACCAGAAACTAACTGGACCTGTTACTCAGTTCGCTAGCTTGCTAACAATAATGAAATTTTGGTCACGTCTGCCATTTCCATGGTGTAAACATGTACAGCATGCAGAGAATGGCTGCTGAGATACATAAACAAATCCAACCAAAACAACAAGCACTAACAATTTAGAAAAATGATCAAAAGCAGGCATTCAGTACAGAAACTGTACTCTCCTCTACCATGTTGTAACTCTGGTAACAAAATGATCTCGGAGTTTCCCAGTCATAACGACGACTCAAGGGTTCTTTCCTACTGGGAACCGGTAATTTCGATAACTCTTGTAGCACCTGAAGAAGTTGACGACTTGAGGGTTCATTCCTACTGGGAACCCGTAATTTCGATAACTCTTGTAGCACCTGAAGAAGTTGACGACTTGAGGGTTCATTCCTACTGGGAACCCGTAATTTCGATAACTCTTGTAGCACCTGAAGAAGTTGACGACTTGAGGGTTCATTCCTACTGGGAACCCGTAATTTCGATAACTCTTGTAGTACCTGAAGAAGTTGATGACTTGAGGGTTCATTCCTACTGGGAACCCGTAATTTTGATAACTCTTGTAGCACCTGAAGAAGTTGTTGCTGTACTTTCGGCTGCTCCCTGTGTTTGGAGTCCCCACAGCAGGTCATTTGGTCCACATGTTTCGATTTGGCACAGGTTTTACGCCGGATGCCCTTGCTAACACACCCCTCCCATTTAATCCAGGCTTGGGACCGGCACTGAGAGTTAACTCCTCAGTGGCTAGGTTAGCGCCCTGCCTGGGAATCAACCCCAGGCCGCGGCAATGAGAGTGCAGGATCCTGCCGCTGGACCACCAGGAGGCACGTCGTAGCACCTGAAGAAGAAAAACCTTTATTTTGTGTCACATATACAGTACATTACAGCACAAGAAATTCTTTCTTCACATATCTCAGCTTTGGAAGTTTGGATCCCAGCTTTGGAACCTTGGAGCTGTATCATGGAGAGCCTTGCTCAGGGGCTCAACAGCGGCAGCATGGCAGTGTTTGAACCCCAATCTTTCAATCAAGGATCCAGAGCCTTAACCACTTGAGCCACTACTGCCCATAAGTTAGCAAAGAGATGTCTTAAACGATATAGAGATATTTTTGATTGACGAGGAATGAAGCTAGAAACTAAACTAGCACACACTCACAGCCAGCAGCTTTCTGTTTCGGCTCCTGTACATAAAGAGCGCATAGATAAACAAAAAGCTGCACAAGTGTGTTCTTTCCTTCATCCTCTGTCTCTTATCCTTGGATTCTCCCTATCTCTTCATCTATCTGTTTTTTCCATGCTGTATTAAAGAGATTAGAGATTTCATACCTGTTTTATAGAAACATCTGGAACAAGCGGGCTTCTGTTTTCACTTCATAACGGTTAAAGCAGAAGACGCAGGAACAGCTCTACCTCTGATACTAATAAAGTGACACCGGAGACTCCTGACAAAAAATGTTAAATAAACATATGACAGAAAACATAATCGGACCAATGACTATATATTTCTATAAAATCTCAAATGACACTTACACTATGCACTATGTACTGCCTAGTGTATGAATTTATGAAGGGTTCGAACTTAAATTAATCGCACAATTGAAAAGATTTTTGTAACATGTCGCGTCTCCAGTGACGCGTCAACCATGTTGAAAATGTTTGCTCCTCTAGCGTCAGCAGCTGGTAGCCCCGCCCCTTTGAGTGCGTGCAGTGTCCAACACTTTTTTTCCAGTTGAATAAGTGACTCATTTCAGTGTGAACACACTACTCACACTATTTATACTACAGTATGGCGGAGAATAGCAGGCGGATGCACCCATTGTTAAATGTTTAAATATTTATGATAAGCTTTAGATTAATGCCTCCAATCTCCTCATGGTGCATTTCCCAGCTTCGGTCCGTTGAGTCGATTCATTGATTGATTCACTTCCTGATTCACTTTGATTTGTTTGTCTGATTACATTCTCACATATCTCCATCTCATTGCGATTCCTATTGTCCTATTGTTACTTTCAATCCAGGCTGTGCTTTCACATTTCAGTGTTCTACTTTTTGGTCCGTGTTTTCTTGCCTCGTGCCCGTTTGATGACTTTTGATCACGGATTATTCCGTCACACTTTATTTAACGGCTAGCCGCGTAGCTGTTGCCTTTACAGCACGTTTACACGTTGTATAAATGTTTTATGATGCCATGCTGCAGAATTTCTGAAAGGTTGACATCAAAAGGTGTAAAATGCTGTCAGAGGTTTTACACAACAACAGCCATCAGTTATTTTGTAGGTATTTATTTAGTGATGCTCTTTGAGGGACACTTTGAGAAAGCTCTAGAAGGTAGACTTGTGTGGTGCTTGTGTGTGTTTTGACCCATGCTGTTGAGTAATGGCAGAGAGTCTGCGACGTCCCGAAATAAATGTCATACATCGCGTCTTACTGTGGTGAGATAATGAACTGAACACTGAACCTCAACCACAATCATACTGTATATCCAAAATAATCCATATTAAAATAAAGAGGGATAAAAACAACCAATTAACCAAACAACGCTACCCCTAAAAAGACTTAAAGTCGGCTATAAAAGAATGATGTTTCTTAGTTACCAGTTATTTTACTTAGTTATTGTTACTTAGTTATCTGTGTGCGTATGTGTATCTCTGGGTGTATCTGTGTGCGTATGTGTATCTCTGGGTGTATCTGTATGTGTATCTGTGTGCGTATGTGTATCTCTGGGTGTATCTGTGTGCGTATGTGTATCTCTGGGTGTATCTGTGTGCGTATGTGTATCTCTGGGTGTATCTGTGTGCGTATGTGTATCTCTGGGTGTATCTGTGTGCGTATGTGTATCTCTATGTGTATCTGTGTGCGTATGTGTATCTCTATGTGTATCTGTGTGCGTATGTGTATCTCTGGGTGTATCTCTATGTGTATCTGTGTGCGTATGTGTATCTCTGGGTGTATCTGTGTGCGTATGTGTATCTCTGGGTGTATCTGTGTGCGTATGTGTATCTCTGGGTGTATCTGTGTGCGTATGTGTATCTCTATGTGTATCTGTGTGCGTATGTGTATCTCTATGTGTATCTGTGTGCGTATGTGTATCTCTGGGTGTATCTGTGTGCGTATGTGTATCTCTATGTGTATCTGTGTGCGTATGTGTATCTCTATGTGTATCTGTGTGCGTATGTGTATCTCTATGTGTATCTGTGTGCGTATGTGTATCTCTGGGTGTATCTGTGTGCGTATGTGTATCTCTATGTGTATCTGTGTGCGTATGTGTATCTCTGGGTGTATCTGTGTGCGTATGTGTATCTCTATGTGTATCTGTGTGCGTATGTGTATCTCTGTGTGTATCTGTGTGCGTATGTG
>NC_080714.1:9954258-10046758 GCF_019097595.1 Hemibagrus wyckioides
GCAGTCATGTCTGGTCTCTCTTCTCACAGCTTTAATTAGTTAGAGGATCTCTTGAATTCATCCCCAAAATAAAACCCATGGGTTGTGTTTCAGACAGTTCCCTAGAGTCAGTATATCGTCTGTGTCATTGGTAAGGACCCTGGATCACTACATACTGTGACACTGGTGACACTGATTCCCAGCAACATGACTACCATCACTATTGACATTTACCAACTCTATACATCACCACTACCTTTCTGAAGATCATTTTCATTTTATTGTTTAAAGTACATCATGAAAAATACATTGTTCTGTTTCATATCCTTGCAATGTTTCTAAACACTTAATAGTTGTTTGAGTTATAATGATTGACTTATAGGGATCATTCTGTATCTGGTTAGTTTGAGTCAATCATTTTGAGTTTCAGAAAATGAGGCATAATTTCCAGCAAGGAACAAAGTGAGCATCGAGTTAAATCGGACGACTTTCCGATCAGTGCCTTGTCTACTGAACTATGGAGCTGATTGAGACGTACTTTTAAAATAAGTAAAGCCACACCTCTGAAAGATTTTTTGATCGACATTTAAAGATAAATTACTTTGTCTAGTCTCAACGGTCACGTCTCATGAGTTTCTGTTACATCGGATATTTAGTAGCTACTTTTAACATTGTGTTTGTGTGTTATTTTGTGGCGGTAGAGTGGCCTTTGAGCTCTTACACAAGTGCAAAAATATGCAGATGGACACACACACACACACAGACAGCATTCTGCTCTCTGCTGTCAGCTGTTTATACACTGAAGAAAACAGGGTCATTTACCTTCACTAATGCAAGGACGTGCGTGTGTGTGTGTTAGAGAGAGAGAGAGAGAGAGAGACAGAGAGTGATAGAGAGAGATAGAGCCAGTGTGAATGTGCATCTGTGTTATCAGTGTTAGACAGTGCTGACACCTATCATGGTGCAACCTCTTGTTACACACACACACACACAGACTTGCTGATAAAGGTTGCCAGTGGCTGGTGTTTTTACAGTGCACATGATCAGAAGAGACTCTTAGTTCAGGATGACTCTAGATGCATGAGAGTCTTTTGGCTATCCTGAGTCACATGGTGCAATGTATTAATGTGAAATGAATCACATGGTACAATATACACCGATCAGGCATAACATTATGAGCAGTGAGAGGTGAAGTGAATAACACTGATGATCTCCTCATCATGGCACCTGTTAGTGGGTGGGATATATTAGGCAGCAAGTGAACATTTTGTCCTCAAAGTTGATGTGTTAGAAGCAGGAAAAATGGGCAAGTGTAAGGATTTGAGCGAGTTTGACAAGGGCCAAATTGTGATGGCTAGACCACTGGATCAGAGCATCTCCAAAACTGCAGCTCTTGTGGGGTGTTCCTGGTCTGCAGTGGTCAGTATCTATCAAAAGTGGTCCAAGGAAGGAACAGTGGTGAACCGGCGACAGGGTCATGGGCGGCCAAGACTCACTGATGCACGTGGGGATTGAAGGCTGGCCCGTGTGATCTGATCCAACAGATAAGCTACTAATGCTGGTTCTGATAGAAAGGTGTCAGAATACACAGTGCATGATGGGTCAGGGCTAGTTTGGTAGCAAAAGGGGGACCAACACAATACTAGGAAGGTGGTCATAATGTTATGCCTGATCAGTGTGTGTTAATGTGTAATGAGTCACATGACTCAGTATGTTAATGTGAAATGAGTCAAATGACACAGCATGTTAATGTGAAATGACTCACATGACCATATTAATTTGACAAGAGTCATGGCTCATTGTATTTATGCGAAATGAATCACATGACGCAGTATTTTCATGTGAAAGGAGTCACATGACACAGTGTATTAATGTGAAAAGAGTCAAATGAATCAGTGTATTAATGTGACATGAATCAAATGAATCAGAAGGTTAATGTGGAACGAGTCATATGACAGTGTATTAATGTGAAACCATTTGAGTCACAACAATCAGTGTATGAATGCTGCTGAATTCTGAAAATATATAATGCATGAATTTTGAGTCACCAATACAGCTGTGTTCTGCTGTATTATATTTCATCTATCTGTTATATTTCAATATACATTAGCAGAGGGACAATTTGCCAGTAAAACACAAAGGTGTGTGTGTGTGTGTGTGTGTGAGAGAGACATCAGTGTCTGAGAGAGCTGATGTCTGCTGGTTGAAATCTTTTGTTATGTAAGAAGAGCTTAAGAGCTTTTTTTTTTCTTTCCTCAGCTAGTTTGTTTGCTAAAGAGTTTGATTTCTGCTCAGATTGTGTCTTTTCCATTTGGTTCGATTTGTGTGCCATTAGCAGATCGTTTGCGAATGCAGCGATGGTGCCTGATTGGTCAGGAATAAGGCTGTGTGTTTTACCTTTGGAAGTCATGCAAGTGTATTTTTAGAGAACAACAAATAAATAAATGCTGTCACTTTGCATTAAGGTTTTCGTGACCGATGACACGTCAACACTTTAACGGTAACTCACTAATGTAACGTAAGATTGTGGAATAATAAGCCAAATGATCAACACCTGAATAAACTGAATGTAGTGGCAAAATAAAGCCACACACACACTGTCTCCGAGTAACCCAATACTTCTGAAATCTCCTCAAGACAAATCTGAGGTTCAGCTCAGATGAATAAACACACCAGCTACTCCTCTTTCATTACAACCACGGCCAGGTTGCCCGGGCAACCATGAGAATTACACAACGGAGGATTTTTTTTTTGTCTCTTCCCCCTTCATCCTCACTGTGTATTTCCGACTCAGACCGGGCTTTAATTTGGTGTTTGGTGTTCAGGGAATTTTTTTCCCCTGAAATCGTTACAACATGCTCGATGGGACAGGGTTGGAGCTCATTATAATGTTATAACAGCAGCCGTGAGAGATTGTTTGTATCTTGCTGTGTGATGAGTCACAACCTGAAATGAAAAGGTTAATATGCAAAACATTATAGAGGTTCCGGTTATCAGCGTACACAATAAATCATGACCTCTAGAACCGTGCAGTCGAGCGCTTTAATAAGTGCTTTTAAGATTACGTATGACTAAGTGAGACTAAGTGTCGCGTCAGGAAAGTCCCGCAGGTCAAAATATCATGCACACAGAATCATATAAAATCGATGAATCCTCTCTGCTTTCGGCTGTCCTTTCCTGTAATTATGTCCTGGCGAATACTTATTAGGAAGATAAGCTTGTTTTTGATTCTGCTCCGCATTCGATTGACCTTCTTTCTCCTGCTGGACCCTGAACTGTTTGTTGTTGGGTTTTTTGTTCCATTACTTTTGAATGCACTTTTCTTTGGGGGGGGGGGTGTTCCGATTGGTATCCAGATTCATTTTTTGTTTTCCCCCCGTATTTTCATTCCTTTGTCTTTACTTTGTGTTGCCGCTTGTCTTGTTAATGAAACAAAACCCTTGTAGAAAGGGTTACAGGGTTACACATGTCCACGTATTACAGCTATATTATATTGCAGTTCAGGAACTCGCACCACATATTTCCTCTTGAACAGACTTCTCAAGCTATTTTCAAAGATTTTTTAATAAAATCTTTTGGAGATGGGAATATTGCCGAAAGCCATCAATTCTATACCCGAGCTTCTACAAGGTGTTGTTTGAAGCTCCACGATAAACTTTCATGGCATGACTTGGAAAATAATATTAAGCATACTCTGCTGTTGTTTGCATCTGTATTATTTGTTTAGGTTAAAAATCTGTTAAAAATGGCGGCTTGGAGATTAGCACATTTGCCTCGCATCTTCTCAGTGTGTACATAGTTTGTTTGTTCTTCCTCATGCTTCCCTGGTTTTCTCTCCCAGTCTGAATACATGCGTTGTAGTTTGATTGGCATCTCTAAATTGTCTGTAGTGTGAGTGAGTCTGTTTTTGTGTGTCCCCAGCTTTCTGCCTCAAGTCCCCTGGCATATACTCCGGGTTCCAGAGGTCCACCCCATATAGGATAAGCGACACAGAAAACGGATGGATGGATCTTTTAAAAAAACAAATAATCATATAATGCATATCTAGTTACATATGCTTCTAGTCCTACGTCAGAATTTAAATTTTTCTGGCATTTGGTAGACGCTCTTATCCAGACCGACTTAAAATTTAGCTCAATTTTATACATCTGAGCATTTTGAGGGTTAAGGGCCTTGCTCAGGGGCCCAGCTTGGTGGATCTGGGATTCAAACTAACAACTTTTTGATCAGTAGCCCGACACCTTAACCACTAAAATACCACTTCCCCCAGAATTTCAAAATGTTATGCAGCATCAAAATGTTGGGAGAGCTATTCTACAAAATCTTTATTTGCTGATAAAAGTAAGGTGTGTGTGTGTGTGTGAGAGAGAGAGAGAGAGAGAGAGAGTGTATGTGTGAGTGTGTGTGTGTGAGAGAGAGAGAGAGTGTGTGTGTGTGTGTGTGTGTGTGTGAGAGAGAGAGAGAGAGAGAGAGAGAGTGTGTATGTGTGAGTGTGTGTGTGTGTGAGAGAGAGAGAGAGAGAACCCTGTTTTCACTGCTGAATAGATTCCAAACTTCATAGCCTCAGGATATTTAAGAATGTTAAATGACACATTTTTTTTTCTACCCAAAATGTATAATTCATAAGGAACAAAAAAAAAAAAACAAGCTTTGTGCAGAAGCAGAGGAAATCAGAGTAATGGCTACGACACATGGCTTGTGATGGCTGGATTTTCATTGTTCGGATGGGATTAATCTCCTCACCACACTGTGGCTATTTTTACTCCTAAGCCACAGGGCTCCAGTCAAAGCCATACGTTCAATTACAGGCTACATTACTCCCTGCTCTCAGCGCATTAATGACCTCCCATCCCTGTGTCAAAGCTGGGTTTGTTGTTTTTTTTTTCTGGGAAGATTTCATTGCATCTTCCTCTTCTTCACCCAGTCTGTCTTTCTTCCAGGTCTTCCTTGGCTTGTTGATACTTGTTTTTGTCCAGCTGTGTTGTTTGTGAACCAGGATCATAGCTGATGAAGCTTATATGTCTTTATAATTACATTTTTTATTGGCAAAACAGTAGCCTTCACAATATTAGTAAGAAATAACAAGTTATAGATAAATTTTATATAAGATAAAGAGAAAACAATAAATAAAAAATAAAAAGAAATCCCTGTCAACTAACATTCAGGTGTGTCTGTAATAGATAAACAAACGACCAGACCATCATTACACCACAGTCTAATATCCGAGAAAGTCATGTTTGTCCAAAGAGGGTGAAAAATCTATCCTCTTAGCTGGCTGGAATAAAAGGGCCTCATATTTTCCCAAATGCATTAGGAGAACCCTTTAATGAAAGTCTAATCTTTCTCAATTTGACCAAAAAAAATTGTATCTCTAATCTGTAAGGTTTTGGTGATTTCCAGTTGATCAATATTAGTCTTTAAGTAAGAGTTTATACATCTAATAGAGTCTAATATATATATATATATATATATATATATATATATATATATATATAGTATAAAATATATATATAATAGAGTCTAATATATATATATATATATATATATATATATATATATATATATATATATATATATATATATATATATTAGACTCTATTATATATATATATATATATATATATATATATATATATATATATATATATATATATATCTATCCACCATAGCATTGCTCTATTGTTATTAGGTGTTCATTCAGAACAAAAGCTCTGACACTAATTCCAGCTGGAACAGGTTTATATTGTTTTATATGCTTTGTTCGGATTTGTTCTGCCTAAGCTAAAGCTAATAATACAATGAATAATTACAAAAAAACATTTTTATCAATTCCATTTACCAGAGACCTGTTTTGGTTGTGTCCATGTTGAGCTTTAAATGGTGGTTAATTGGCTCATAGGAAAAAATAGACCCTCAGAGCTTTTTTATCTAGCCTACTAGGAGGCTAGATTCTTCATAGAAATGTTCCAAACAAACCACACAAAGTTAACGGTGATGTCAAACTCATTTCCGCTGTCTGAGATGCCCCCGTTCATAAGCAGCTAAAATTGATCTTCAGCCACTAAAATTCCGTGAAAGTTTATCCAACAAAGAGAAAAACAAACCTCTTACGCTGAAAGCCAACAGCGTTCTGACTCGGTTTATATATCGGACTTACAGTGATCAAATAATATATTTGGTTATACTGATTAAAGATGGCTGATAAGACGAATGATTTTATTCCCACCAGGGGAAGTGTACTGCTAAAAAGAGGTAAAGACAGATGAATGTGTATTTGTTGATGGGTTGAAACGTTGGAAATATGTTCTGTCTATCTGTCTGTCTATCTATCAATCTGTCTGTCTGTCTATCTATCTGTCTGTCTGTCTGTCTTTCTGTCTGTCTGTCAAATCAGTTTTAATGCATAACTGACCTGTCTATGTTAATATGTCGTGGGTAGTAACTCAGAATTTCTCTTTCGTGTTTCCCTCTTCACAGGAGACAGTAGAATATGCCTTCCTGATTATTTTTACTATCGAGACCTTTCTGAAGATCATAGCCTACGGACTGGTAATGCACCAGAACTCCTACGTTAGGAACGGCTGGAACATGCTGGATTTCATTATAGTCATAGTGGGGTAAGTCAATCATATATCTGAAACCTGATCCTGATCATTCTTTTATTAAAAAAAAAAACCCTTCAATCTCTTTGAAATATCTACATTTATTCACATTGGAAATATTCTGATATACTCAGATCCATGTTTTTGGGTTTGTAAGCAAGAAATAAAGTGGGAATAGACTATAGCCTGTGTAGCACATTGTGTTTGCCATCTCGACAAAAACTCTCCAAGCTGTTAGTGTGTTTTTTTTTTTTCTTTTTAATTTTCTACAGACGGCGGTTAGCATCCGTATTTTCTCTTGACATTTCACGTACATTCAGATGTGTCTGAATCTGAAAAGCATCTGTCATCTGTGCTCGCTGATTAATTAAGTAAAAGCCATTCTGCTGTTATACAGGTCACACCTCGGCTGATGTTAGTAGTGCAGCAGACGGTGGGATAAGGGAGGATGTGTTATATACGGCGTAGATGAGCGCAACAACACGGTGCAGTCAAACAAAACTTTGTTTTTGCTTAAGTCAATAGGAAGGTTTTTTTCCCTTTCTATTTTCTGGCTCACTAGTCAACTATGAATAAAAGCTTGCTTTCCATTTGTAAATGATGAAATGTGCTCGTTTCAGGGACCCAGGATACTGGGTTCGTCCACCTTTGAGCGATACATGTAGTACATTTTGGAAGAACTTAATAATAAATCCGCATCCTGATTGCACAGATAGGCTTTTAACATCTCCAAGCAAGTAGATTTTCTGATCTGAGATTGTTGAGTATGTTCTTCATACTGGGGAGATCTAGTTTCTAAATGCAGAACCTAATTAAACCTGCCTAATGCTGCTATCCTCTCTGGTGAAGCCACTAACATCAGGTTGTCATAGTGACGCCTCCCACTCTGTGATTTAAGGCTGTTTTCTCTCTCATGCAGGCTAAGAATATCTTATCAGGTGTCATGTTCCTGAGCCCAAGACTTCTACTGATGCAATTAATACTGTTAAAAAAAATTCAGATAGTTTTGATGTAAAATAAAACCCTTATTATATATATAGGTGTTCATTCATATTAAATTCATTAAGTATTAAATATTTGATTTTTTTTTTTAGAAATATATTTCTATTCATGTATTTTATTATTAAAAAATAATAATTATCAAGTATTATAATACTATAATTATTAATAATTATAATACTATAAATTATTTACTTAATATAATAATAATAATGTACTTATTATTTAATTTATTTAAATAAATATATTTTATTTTAAACATATTTTTAATTCTATAGTAGTTTATGGCCCAAAATGTCTCATATTGGTGTACCACTTACTTTAAATGCTAGAAAATTCTGCAGTGCAAAAAATCAAGACACAAATGTAGCGCGCACACATTTAAAACCATCTGTTGGAAGGTCAGGATTTTGAAGCAGGTGTGTATATCTACAGAATCTCACTCGGGAGCGGGTTTGATATAGTGGATGTGAACAAGAGGACTGCTGATGTTCAGTAGACTAGGAGCTAACCAGTAGTTCACATTCCTCAGTGTACATTCCTTGATGGTATCTACAGAGGAGCTACATTACCCATCATTAAAAAGTAATAGAATCTGTGTGTGTGCAGGCTGTTCAGTGTGGTTCTGGAGCTGATGACCAAAGAGGGAGATTCAGGTCAGTCCGGAGGGAAGCCGGGTGGCTTTGATGTCAAAGCTTTGCGAGCTTTCCGCGTGCTCCGACCGCTCCGGCTCGTCTCAGGAGTACCCAGTGAGTCAAATACAGCATCTGTACACTGTGTTACAGTAGTACATACACATGATATAATTGGTTGAATCGAGTCGATCTGTGTGTAGCAAAATATTTGAACAAACTGCATCATAAAGACCGAGTAACTAATATAAGTTCCACAAAAGCATCATAATTTGGTTATTAAAAAAACAATAAAATCTGTCATAATTGGTCATTGGTCAGAGGAAGAAAGGCAAAGCATAACTCCATGCATGGTGCAAACACCACCATGTTCCACTGTAGAGAACAATTCTTAGTACTAATAATAACACAGTACAGTACATATTACAGTGGAACCTCAGCATACGAATTGAATTCGTTCTGGAGTTCTTAAGGCGAACATTTGTTGTGTATTATTAGTTATTGTATAACTAATTTTCCTATAAAAAATACTGGAAATGCAGATAATCTGTTCCAGCCACCCAAAAATATTGCCAATACGAAGCGTATGTAAACTGTATGGCTGCTTACAAAAACCTGATTAAAGCCAAGCATTTCAGGTCAAGGGTCCTCACAGGAAATCGTGCCACCAAGCTTGGGCTAAAAATAGAACAGACCACCCACTCCACCGATCTGTCAACAACAAAACGCGAAAAATCATGTTGTTTTTGAAGCCATGCCGAAGGCAACGTTGGTACCGTGGGTTGACTCGTGGGTTTTGAAACAGCTTTCACTCACTGAAAACAATTTTGTACAATTCATAAACTCACATAATTTAGCCTTTCACTGACGCAAACAAGTTTTGAATGGCTTCCGGACGTATGTGCATCTTCGTCTTGTGCCTATGCCGAAAATGCTTCTTATGCCGATGCTTTCTTGCAAAATTTCAATTCTTAAGGCGAAAATTCGTAAGTGAGGGCATTCCTATGCTGAGGTTCCACTGTAGTTCTATTTGCATACCTAGAATTATGATTAAAAATTATATATTATACAGGAGTCTTTATGTTAGAAATATGCTCTTCTAAAAATTCATCACAAAGGTCTGCAAAAGAATCCTGGTTTTGGTTATTAAAACCTCCCGCGGAGCATCATTAAGTCTGTCATTAGGGGGGATGGTTCAGAGGAAGAAAAGCCAATGTAACTCTCAGCATGATGCTCACACCACCATGCTTCACTGTACAAGTAAGAACACTTGTTTACACCGAGAATGACACAAAAGCATTATTTGTAAGTGTACCTTGAATTATGAAAAAGACAGTACTTTTACTTTTTTACTAGGACAGGAGTCCAGATTCATGCTCTTCCTCACACTCTGCCTGTACCAGGGTTGTGCTGGTCGTTTTCAGCACTGCATAATAGCACTGTATAATTTAGGGATTTTCCTGCTTTTAATAATGTGAATCATCTTGAAATCATCCATCATTCCAAATGCACCGAGTAAAAATAGCCTTAATAAGCATTTTCATCTCAACAGACTACTGGTGCTGTTCAGCGTGACATATCTCCTTTTACATGCAGGATATCAACAAGAAGAACTCTAGTAAAGAAATCCTACATACTGAAAGTCATTTTTAGAAATATGTACTGTAGTAGCCATTGCTCCAAATGATTGAGTCATGAAACTGCCCACCCCCCCACCCCACTGAAGACCTCGCTGATATATTACTACTATGTTGCGGTGTGCTTTGCAGGTTTACAGGTTGTGCTGAATTCTATTATTAAAGCCATGGTTCCTTTGCTGCACATTGCTCTGCTTGTGCTCTTCGTCATCATCATCTATGCCATCATTGGCCTGGAGCTCTTCATCGGGAAGATGCATGCCACCTGTTACATGAATGGCACACGTGAGTGTCCCTATGGATGGACATCTGTGCCCACCCTTTATGATTATGATTATTATTCGGAATATATGTTGATTTTTTTATACTAATTTCTGCTTCCTTCTCATTCTCTCTCTCTCTCTGTTTTTTCTCCTTTTCTGCAGGTATATTAGCAGAGGAAGACCCTAGCCCCTGCACTCTGTCAGGTCATGGACGCCACTGTACTGTTAACGGTAGCGTCTGTAGAGATGGCTGGCAAGGGCCCAATAACGGCATCACCAACTTTGACAACTTCCTGTTCGCAATGCTGACTGTGTTCCAGTGCATCACCATGGAGGGCTGGACGGAAGTGCTGTACTGGGTAAGTAAACGCAGCTCACCACAGAACCGATATACAGGTCACACCTCGGAATAGCGTTAAAGGAATGACGTTGATACTCTAGGAAGTCCAAGTCGTCTTGAAGGTTTTCACAGTTAACTCTGGGTCATTCTAAACCCAGGTTTCACCTTTCACACTGCTCACACTTCACCTGGAGTTAATCCTGGCTATTCGTAATCCGACGTTTCACACTGTTCATTCCTAAACCCTGGCTTAACGTTCTTATTTGCATATTTTCTATGTCAACAAACATGACTGGATGAATACAGCGCACAACCGCTTTAAATAACAGCTCGTCTCAGGCTTTCGCAGTAGTGAGAAAAAAAAATGTCGCCATGTTTATCCTCCTTGACTTTACAAAGCAGAGCATATGAGGTACGTGCTGTTTAGTATCTGATTGGGTGTCTGTTGCTAAACATCTAGCTGTAACATTCTAACACCACCACACCATCAACGTCATGTCTGGTGTGTTTAAATTTCAGTGCAGTATAGTAACCCGGTTTTAACTCCCTTGCTGCAGTTAAATCATCATGGCTTAGCATAAATGTATTCACGTATAACTGTGAATGTGTTTAGCTTTTTTAGTAAATGTTTATTGCTGTGGAGGATGTAGATGCTGAGCCCCGTGCAAGGTGAATCACACACCATTTAAAGACACATGGATATCATTTCTGATTATTTATTAGAATTTTATGAGGGCTAGAACATGACATTACCGTTCATTATGATACTAGATTACTTTTCCAGTTTTATTTCATAAATTACTCCCTCCAGAACATTGTGAGACCTTGTACAAGGCTCTGTACTATGTCTCACTATACACTGTGTTTATAAATAAGGATTTAATTGCATTTATCAAATGTATAATATGAATGAAAATCTTTCTGTCCCTTTCTATTTCATGTTTTCATTGGACCTGACTCAACCCTGCTGAATGCTTTTCCTTTACCTCCCTATTTCAACACCGACCTAAATTAGTGTGCGTTATGTAAATTGAGGCATGTGCTTATGACATGTAAATAAGGGATTAGTGGTGGGAGCTTGCATCCACACAGCTGAAGCTGATTCATGATTAGCGCACACACCACAGCTTGTTTCGATGTCATATACAGTGACTGTTTAATGAATCGAACACAGATTCATTCTTGTGTCACTCTGTGTACTGAAATCTACCCTTGTTTCTATACAAATTTGTTAAATAAGGGCCAAAAAACAAAATAAACAGTGCTCCACGTGATACACTTCAACATACATATGTCCATATCAAGTGTTTCAACCTACATAGATCAGCCATTACATTAAAACCCCCCTGCCTAATATTATGCTGCACTGCCTTATCCTGTGTATTCTGGCCCTTTTCTATCAAAGCCAGCATTCACTTTTTCAGGATCGAACCAGACAACTTTCCTGAGGTTATCATGACCCTGTTGCTGGGTCACATGTGTCCTTTCTTGGACCACTTTTGTTAGGCACCAACCACTGCATAGCAGGAATACCCCACACAACCTGCTGTTTTGCCGACCCTTTGGTTCAGCCATCACAATTTATCCCTCATCAAAGTGACTCAAATCTTTGCCTATTTTTCCTGCTTCCAACACATCAACTTCAAGAACTGACAGTTCACTTGCTGCCTTGTATATCCCACCCCTTTACATGCCCCATTGTAATTACATAATCACATTACCTGTCAGTGGTTTATTACTTTTATGGCTGATCGGTGTAAATATGACATTGTGATCTGTAGTGAGAGCAGGGAGCAGGTGGAGGAAAACCTGGAGAGGTGGAGGTTTGCGCTGGAGAGAAGAGGAGTGAAAGTCATTCGTAGTAAGACTGAGTACATGTGTGTGAATGACAGGGAGGGAAGTGGAACAGTCAGATTACAGGGTGAAGAGGTGAAGAAGGTACAGGAGTTTAAGTACTTGGGGTCAACAGTCCAGAGTAATGGAGAGTGTGGGAAAGAGGTAAAGAAGTGAGTGCAAGCAGGTTGGAATGGGTGGAGAAAGGTGTCGGGAGTTCTGTGTAATAGAAGATGTTGAGGTTCTCTTTGGGAGTGACACAGTTGGACAGGATTAGGAACGAGTACATCAGAGGGACTGCTCATGTTGGACGTTTGGGGGACAAAGTTAGAGAGGCCAGGTTAAGATGGTTCGGACATGTCCAGAGGAGGGAGAGTGAGTATATTGGTAGGAGAATGTTGGACATGGAGCTGCCAGGCAGGAGGAAAAGAGGAAGGCCAAAGAGGAGGTATATGGATGTAATAAATGAGGATATGAAGCTAGTGGGTATAAGTGTTGAGGATGCAGAAGATAGGGATAGGTGGAGAGAGATGATTCGCTGTGGCCACCCCTGAAGGGAAAAGCCGAAAGAAGAAGAAGATGGCTGATCGGCGTAAACGATTTGCCGCCTTGAGTCTTTAACCAAATTTTGTTAATTTAATGTTACTTTGACGTTTCTGTCAATGTTCCCACTATGTATTTCTCAATGCTGCCTCAAACCCCTAGTTGGGAAAGGAGAGAAGATGGCACAAAGCATGACATGATTACAGTCAATCATTCCGTATAGTTATAAAGCATGATGTTAACTTTCTAACAGATTTTCCTATCATGGTATAATATAATACGAGCATGCTGTCTCCCTCATAGTGTCAAGGTCTCCTTTGGTAGCACTTTAAACTAAATAAATCAGTGAAAATGTCATGCTGATTTTCCCTGAACAGTAAAATATTCCTTAACTGCATTGGAATTTATATACTAGATGTTACCAAAGTATTAAGAAAGCGCTTTAAATCAACTGACATATCCATCCTCCTATTATTAATTTTTTCTGCAAGAATAGGCACTAGTGTTACCATGGACAGCAACTGTCACGTCCACTGTGCTTGTTCTTCTCTCTCTCTCTCTCTCTCTCTCTCTCTCTCTCTCTCTCTCCCCCCCTCTTCTTCCTAACTATGCATCTGTTACCATGGCAAATTCTCCAAATGCAAATGAGGCTACGGAAGCGTACGCGACTCTGACATAGCCTTTCCAAAGAAAAAGCTACGGTCACTGGAAGGTGGGGAAGAAAATGTGGAGTGGGAGTGGAGGAGAAAAAGTTGGGACTGGCAAACTAGCTGTTTCTCTCACCTTTCTCCTTCACTTCCACATTTTTTCCCCTTAGACAGCAGGCTCTAAAAGATTGACAGAAATACGGAAAAATTGGGCATGATGTACAGTACCTGAGCAGCATCTAGATTTTTTTTTGGCAACAAAAGGTAGCATAAAAATGACTCATAATAGGACATTAGTGTATTTACTTTCTAACACCAATCAACTAAAGACAAAGGTCCAAGGTTCAATCCAGATTAATAAGAGAAAAAAGTCCACGGTTTCTCCGTCAAGGATTGTCTTTTAGGAACAAACTCAGAGGTCTATAATTAAGTCTATAATTTGTTACCTAAGACGCCTAAGAAGTTTCTTAAGCCTGAATAAGCAATCAGTTTATTGAACTTGCTGTTACACACTGCATCGAACACACACCAATATTGAATATTGAGCTAACTAACGCAGATTGGAAGAAGAGACCTGCAAACCCTCAGTTGACACAAGAAATAGAGGGAGGCCATGGACCCTTCACGATGGTGTCTGGTTGTGGTATTAGACAGGAGCGTTAAAGAAAAATGCTGTATCTTTTTATCTTGACAATGAAATTATTTGAGTCTCTGATGGTATAATAATGTCGTGCGACAAAAAACGCACAGATTTTCATGATGTACAGTTGTTTGGTATCAGTAAATAGCATTTCAAACTGAATTTCTAAACAAATTTATAATTTTGTATGTCTTTTTGTGTCATTTGTACTTCGATTGAATAGTATATGCTCACATTTCTTCTTCAAAGATAAATTATCCACCTTGTCCATGATCATTACACCCACATGCACCTCGCTACAGATGTGTTACAGATGTTTTTCAGAGGTCAAATCGAATTTAGAGATTTAACACGCAGATATCCCATCATTGGTCCGCTTGGATCTACAGTCTGTGCTAGAAATCAGCCGGAGCCTTATTTCATCATACCTACGTGTGTATTTTCCGTATGAACACTCGATCCGCTAATACAGCAAATGATATGACGTGCATGAAATTTTTAGAAATCTTTTTAAAATCCAGCTTAAATGTTACATCACCATTGATAATGACATTGATCGATAGGACGAGATTGGATTGAAGTCGGCCATCGTTTTGTTTGTTTCATGAACTGCAGCTTCTTGAGTTTTCTCCAGTCTTTCACCGTAAGTCCTCTGTGACAGAGTCTCTGTATCCGTTTCTCTGTAGTTTAAATGGAATTTGTGTGTGTGTGTGTGTCTGTGTGTGTATTTCTCTGTGTCACAGATGAATGATGCCATGGGTTATGAGCTGCCATGGGTCTACTTCGTCAGTCTGGTCATCTTTGGTTCCTTCTTCGTCCTCAATCTCGTTTTGGGTGTTCTTAGTGGGTGAGAGACCTTTCAGTAATTTGAAGCCTTTGACTTGTTTATACTGGCTAGTGTGTGTGTGATTCTATGTCTATATGCTCATGCATGCAATTATCCAGACAACCAATCATATGGCAGCAGCACAGTCATGTAGATGCATGTTGAGAACTTGTTCAGAATCTAGAAGAAAAATGTGATTTCAGTGATTTTTAAAAAAAAAGGTGTATGGTGCAGCCTGAGATTCCTGCACTTGGCTTAAAGGAGTAGAACATGATATGCTCGTTTGATGTTGTAGCCCATCCACATGAAGGTTTGCCATATTGTGCTTTCAGAGTTGCTTTTCTGTTCGCTACGGATATAAAAAGTGGTTATGTAAGCTACTGTAGCCTTCATGCCAGGTACAAACCTGTCTGTTTTCCTCTGACCTTTTCATCAAGCTGAGGTTTCATCAACTTGAACTGCCACTTGCTGCATGTTTTTTTTTTCCCCCCATTCTATGTAAACTAAACACAGACCCACTATGCAGTAAAATATAGTGAAAATCCAGAAAGAAAAAACAAAAAACATCTCAGCTCTTGATGCATGATTTTATACATTTAGCTGCTGCTACATGATCAACTTTTTGGATAATTACATGAATGTGCCTTGGTACGTGTTCCTAATAAATTGGCTGGCGAGTCTGTGTTTTTTTTTTATATATATATACACAAATGTTGCGGTGTATGATTGTAAGTTTAGTGATAAAACCAATAAAGTATATATTTTGTTTGTGTGTGGGAACACAGAGAGTTCTCTAAGGAGCGTGAGAAAGCTAAGGCACGTGGAGATTTCCAGAAGTTGCGAGAGAAGCAGCAGCTGGAGGAGGACCTGAAAGGCTACCTGGACTGGATCACTCAGGCTGAGGATATTGACCCAGAAAATGATGAGGATGGAGACCAAGAGGGAAAACGCAACCGTGAGTCCATACACACACACACACACACACACACACAGCCTCATGTACCCATAACCTCCATACAATTTACCAGAATTATACAGAATTTAAAGAATAACTCGAACATTTGGGTCCTTGCATTCACACAGACCTTTAAGCAGCTGTGTGTCCAGCTTAGAAATGTGATTGCTGTGATGGAGATCATTTAGCACATTGTCAGTTTTTTTTAGTGCCAGATATATATTAGTCCTGGCAATGCACTAGCATTAATAACACACTGGAATTAAAGAGCAGAGAGGCTGTTTCTTTTCTTTTCTTTTTTTTTTATTGCCAAGCTGCCGTGATTAACCTGAATTTTTTTTTTGCACAAAAAGAAACATTACATAATCCTGCCAGGATTTATAAGATTTATAAGATTTATAGAATATTGAGCTGATCATTTCTGAAAGAAAACATGTTGTTCATTCATTAGTATTTAATGCTTTGCATGATGTTAAGCAGCGTAATGCACAAGGTAGCCCACAACCACCAAACATAATCTTCATGTAGCAGTGTCAGGCTTTATCTCTCTCTCTCTCTCTCTCTCTCTCTCATATATTAGATTCTTAATCCTTTTTTTTAACCATCAATCCTGTCACTTTTCATTCACCAAGTCATTCCAGCCCATCCTTCCAGTCGTGCCATTCATTTTTCATTTGAAACTTTAAAAGGAATTCTCTTGCAGTACCGGGAAAATCTACTTCTGATTTAATCTGTTTCCGCTTGGTTTATTATGGACTGCTATCAGGGCAGAGAGAGAAAATTTGATTCCAGTCCTGTAAAGGAAAGCAGCGGTGTGACAGGATGAGAGAGAATAATCCCAATCCTCTTTATGTAAGCACAGGGTGACGCCATGCACAAAAGCCCACAAGTACAACATCACTGATTTTGGTTCCTTCTTTCTCTCTGCTTTATCATAAAATATCTACGCTTCATGCCGAAGGGTTTTATACATACACCTAGGCTAAAGATATTCATTCTCAGATTTTCAAAACTCCACACATTTCGGATTATTGTATATATATATATTTTTTTTAGCATGTAAAATAGGCGCTTCATTTTTGGTGAAAACAGTTAATTAAAGGCAGATTTATTTCAGCTTTAATTCACTGTATTAGTATTAGCTTTAATTCACTGTATTAGAATTTTTTTGATTTTTTATATACACCACACTGTGTCTGGAAAATTCCAGAAATTTGTTGTGATGACTTCAGAAGCTTCTGCTTGAGCAATTGTCATAATTAGGAGTTAATGGGTGTTGTTGCATTTAGAATAGAATAGGAGCCTTTATATGTCACATTTGACATTATTGCACAATGAAATTCTTTCTTCACATATCCCAGCTTTGGAAGTTGGTGTCAGAACACCAAGGTTAGCCATGATGCAGCTCCCCTGGAGTACTGAAGGTTAAGGGCCTTGCTCTAAGGCTCCAACGGGGGCAGCTTGGCAGTGCTGGGACTTGAACCCTGATCAACAACCCAGAGCCTTAACCACTTGAGCTACTACTGCCCACATTCCGTTTGATGCCATGGAAAATCCATGGAACATGGAAAAGTTTAACTAAACTTTGGTCCAAAAGGTTTACCTGAACCTCAGCAACAAAGGAACCGGTGAAGGAGTAACCAATATCAAGGGAATCCTTCATTGCCAGTGCATGTAGGCTGTTGTGCAAGGGAAAAGCCCTTTACAGGTGTTTACAGGTGATCACCAGCCTGTTTGGAGATTGGTGGCCATGATAATCAGCACAGTGTATAGAAGAAAAAGGCTGAGGCTTTTAATTGGAACAAAATAGATGGCATCATGAGGAAGGAGGATTATCTAGAACACATCAGCCAGAAAGATAAAACCCAGAGCAGGACAGTGCTCCTTAGCATACTTTCAAAAGAGGACAAAGTGAAAATATTTAAGTGGCCATCAAATACAAAGCCCTGACCTGAATCCCACAGACATTTTTTTGACTACACTAAAAAAAATCATGAAAGAGCAAGGAAGCTGAGCTGAAGTGCACCAGAAGAAATGAGACAAAATGCTAGTGAGATTTTGCTTGAAGCTTGTAGGCAGTTCAGAAGGCAGAATATCAGTTCAAGCAATTTATAGGCGATGCCACTAAGTATTAACAAAGTATAAACACTCTGAAATCTGATGTAGTAAATGTTGTTGTCCTCCGGCTGCTCCTTGTTCGGGGTCGTCACAGTGGATCATCCGATCCCCAGATTTTGATTTGGCACAGGTTTTACGCCGGATGCCCTTCCTGACGCAACCCTCCCATTTTATTCGGGCTTGGGACCGGCACTGAGAGTTAACTCTTTAGTGACTGGGTTGCTTCCCTGCCCGAAATCGAAGGAAGTGAGAGCACAGGATCCTGCTGCTGTACCACCAGGGGTGAAATCTGAATCATAATCATAAATGAAAGCTTAAATAAATCTGTCTCATAGCTATTATTTGGAAATAAATGTTAATGGAATAAATAGATAGTCTCATTGATTTAACAAAAGTAATGTGTGGAGATGGAATGTTTTACACCTACGTTACTTTGCGTAAACATGTGAACTCAACTGTACATTCTGTGCTAGTTATTCAGGCAGAGGGGGATCAGAGCATGTATGACTGATCAAATATAACAAGACCAAACGTAGGTGATTTAAACACTTTTAAATAAGTAGAGATCATTATGTATCCACTCCTGCTAAACTCTAGTGCTATGGGTTCCTCTGTGTGATTATACATTACATGAATAAACACATAAAATATACTACGTAGGTTATAAATAATTAGTAGTGGGTGATTTCAGTATATATCAGGGTATTCAGTGATGTCCTTTTTATATCATCTGGATGCTGTTTACAGACATATTCGGCTGTTCTTTGGCTCCGCACTATGAAATTTGCCCCGTAATCTGTTTAAGCCTGTTCTGTTTAGAAATGTGAAAGGCAAACATGCGAGTCGATCACAACACAGAGTTTTCCTTTTTTTCTAATCACACACTCTTTATATACACTCCCTAAAATATTCATAAAAAGCACAGTTGTAGATTTGTTATTAGGGAGGGAAGAGCAGAAGTTTGACTGAAATAGATGAGATCGACTGTCATTTCACCCACTACTACACTTAATCATATCAGACATCTACTGTAATGTATCCGTGTTGTCAAGACTTTGGCTCTGACTTGGGTTCCATACGTATTAATGGAATAAATCTCCACAAGTTACACGTGTATGTGTGCATGTTTGCATCTTTCGAGTGTTGCTCTCTGTTTCTCTCTCTCTCTCTCTCTCTCTCTCTCTCTCTCTCTCTCTCTCTCTCGGCCATGTGATTGCGCCAACGTTTGCTGTGTCCCTTTAAGCTTCACACTAGTAAATGTCATAATATGGCTCAGGAGCATCCTAGTGTTGAAATGTAGTCGCTGCTCTTAACAGAGGCCTGTTTTGCTTTTGTCTATCACTTTTCTTCTCTCTCTCTCTCTCTCTCTCTCTCTGTAAATCACCCAAAGGATCTTTTTTTTTTTTCCCTCCCTGAAATTTCAGCCCCTTTCTTCTGCATTTCTCTTTCTGCTCTGAAGTGCTTGGTGTGTTTAACCAGTAGATGCTGATAGCGGCATTTCTTTCCGCTCTTCTGTCTCTGTGTCTCCCCCCACTGCCTGCATGCATGAACTGCGTGTAAACTGAAAAAGGGGTGACGATGGCCGATCTCACCCAGGAGAAGAAGGCAGGGAAGTCGGGCTGGTTCAGTCAGTCCACAGAGACTCAGGGTAAATCCTGCCAACTGAGTTTGTTTGTGTGTGTATGTGACACAGAGAAACAGAGGTGGATTTCATTAAAAAATAATAATCATAATAAATGGAATTTCTTAGCGTAATTACTCAACATGGTCGGCACTAATAGTGTGTGCCATCTAGACCATATGCTGCTCTCTGGCAGATTGCTGTTTGGTCTTTTCGTCTTAGTTTTGGAAAATTACAGCTATTCGTCTTAGCTTTATGACAGGGCTCACGTTATAGTGCTGTCATCACTGTTTACCTTATATGGATATTTATTACTACTTAATATTTTGGATGGAAATGCTTGTCTTTGTGCTCCTTTTCTGTAATACTGAAGTATGAAGGGTGGCCCATATCGTAGTGTGATTTTGCGCGTGTGTGTGTTCTTCTCTACAGCGAGTATGCCAACTAGTGAGACTGAGTCTGTTAACACAGACAGTCCAAACGGAGATGACGACAAGATCTGCTGTTGTGGACCCGTCTGGTGAGAATTAACGACCTTTTAGAAACGGTTTAGATCAAATATCGTGTCTTGCAGTATGCCCACTTCATTGTGTCTTTCTTTTTCTTTTTAAACATTTATATGAAATGTACATGCACTCTTTTTTGTTTACTCCAAACATGAAAATTGATAATAATAATAATAATAATAATAAAAAATATGGCATTTTTACATTAATATAAATTTACTGTTCCTAAAAGGTAGTTTTGATATAAAGATGATACTTACACACTATACACTTTTTGCAAAGCCTAAATTCATGAATGATCATAACTCTGCTTATTATTCTTTGGAAGTTCGTTGTAAAATGTTCTCGTACACACTTTTATAAACTCTACACTATAAAGGTGCCTCATAAAGGTCTAATACTGTGCAATAAATAATTCCTTGATAACTTATAACCGTGTTGTAATACAAATGACATAATGCTATATAGCGTAGTGCATTATGTCTGTAACTACAGTAAGAATGACAGGGAATGATTATAGGACTAATGTAACATTTTATGAATAATTCCTAAAATATTATTAATATTTAAAATGTCAGCACTGAATGCATCAGGCATCTAGCAAAGTAAACATCAGGCAAAGTGAACATTACTAAATTATTTCACATAAATAAAACATGTTTAAGAGAAACAATTTCAGAATAATTACAAGAACACACACACACACACACACACACATACACATACATATTTAGCACCTCCATAACTAGGTGCTACATACACAGTTATCCATTTAGCCAGTCACGTGGCATATCATGTATAGACAGATTTAGGTTTTCTTTTATTGGAAAAAGAGATTTACAATTGTTTGTTCTGTGAAAGAATTAAAATGTATAGTGCTTTGGAAATACAGTGTGCATTGGTATTGGCTGATGCTGAAGGTGTCAAATTGGGATTGAAGAAAAATGAAACCATGGTATCGTGCTCTCTCTATTGTTACATTACAAATCACTTAATTTCAACTTAATGACAAAACCCTTACAGAAAAAAATATAAAGAATTGTTTACAAAAACAAAAAAAAACCTTACAGACAAAATAAAAAGAATTGTTTACAAAAACAAAACAAAAAAACCCATACAGAAAAAAATATAAAGAACTGTTTACAAAAACAAAACAAAAAAAACCTTACAGACAAAATAAAAAGAATTGTTTACAAAAACAAAACAAAAAAACCCATACAGAAAAAAATATAAAGAACTGTTTACAAAAACAAAACAAAAAAAACCTTACAGACAAAATAAAAAGAATTGTTTACAAAAACAAAACAAAAAAACCCTTACAGAAAAAAATATAAAGAACTGTTTACAAAAACAAAACAAAAAAACCCTTACAGACAAAATATAAAGAATTGTTTACAAAAATAAAAAAAAAACCTTACAGACAAAATAAAAAGAATTGTTTACAAAAACAAAACAAAAAAACCCTTACAGAAAAAAATATAAAGAACTGTTTACAAAAACAAAACAAAAAAACCCTTACAGACAAAAATAAAGAATTGTTTACAAAAAAAAAACCCTTACAGACAAAATAAAAAGAATTATTTTCAAAAACAAAAAAAACCCTTACAGACAAAATAAAAATAATTGTTTATAAAAACAATAACAAAACATACAGACAGAAACAACTGTTTACTAAAAACAAAAACAGGCAAAATAAAAAACATTTGTTCACAAAAACAGAAAATAGAGACAAAATAAAAACAATTGTTTATAAAAACATATACAGACAAAATAAAAAAAGAAATACAAAAAATAATACAAACAAAAAACAAATATTCACAAAAATTAAATGAAAAACAATTGTTTACAAAACACATACAAACCAAGTAAAAACAATTGTTGACAAAAACAAAAAATGCATGCAAAATAAAAATAAATGTTACTAGATATATATATATATAAACAATAGTTCACAAAAAAACCCCAATACAACACATACAGACAAAATAAAAACAACCGTTCACAAAAAACACTACATAAAGACACTGTCAGATGAAGACGAATGCAACTGCAGGGAGTTTTATGACAGAAAACACAAAACAGAAGGAGCTAACTTTAAACAAAAGCCATAAACATACAGACTATATCTACAGAGCTAACATTAAGGACAGATTACAGCATTAAAAAAGGAAACAAGAAAATATCTACAAAATACAGTAAAACATTACAAAATACAGCATATAGCATTATAATGAATAGTGACACTTGCATAACAACATGATTAAAAGTTATCAGGGAATTAGATATAGTGCATTATTAAGTGTTTTAGGAGTCTTCATTATTTAAGCTCATAAAGAATGCTTAAAAGTAATCACGCTTTAAAAGATTTATGAATCCGGGCTTCATGGAAAATGTTTTTCTTTCCTTCATAATGATATTGTCTTCATTTCAATAAGTATCAAAGCTTTGAGTTGTGCTGTAAGTCAGTGCCCTTTAATAAAGTGCATTTTAAAGTGTGTTGTAATAACCGCATTATTATGATGTCACTCTTTCAGTCAAAAAATTACTAAGTCAAAGTTCAGGTCAGTAAACAAGTAAGTGTTTTTTTATGCTGTGATCAACATCAGCCTTGCATGCCTCATCTTCATTTCCTTTAAAAAAAAAAAAAATCACATCTTCTGCATGCCGGTGTTTGTGTAGTTTTACACTTTGTGTTCTTCAAAGATATATGACCATGTGTACTGTATATATCGTGCACCTTTACTTCATTCAATTACACTTGACCACCAATGGTACTCCTGAGTGCACACACAGATCTACAGCATCAGTCCACTCTCATTTTCAACCCATTGTGAAATGTGGCATGACTTGTATCCCTATTATAAAGAAAATGTGGAGCTGACTCCTCCGTCCTTCTCTAGCCGTAGCTGGCGACGCTGGAACAGGTTCTATCGCAGGAAGTGCAGAGCGGCGGTGAAATCTACCGCTTTCTACTGGCTGGTGATTGTCCTGGTGTTCCTGAACACACTCACCATATCCTCTGAACACTACAACCAGCCTGTTTGGATCACTGAAGTACAAGGTACACAAATGCACATGCACAGCTACATTTGTTTAACCTCAGCATACCAATTTTTTTCAGATTTGCCAATGGGTCAAGACTTTATAACAATACAGTGTGGGATTCATAAAAGATGAATGAAATGTCTGTGGAAAGAAAATGTCTATGAAATAGGAAGCACGTGTTTTTATTATTATTATTATTATTGCAGGAATTTTTTTCTAGCAAGAGCTTCTTTTATTACTCACCACTTCCAGTGTGATATTAATGAAAAATCCAGTGTATTGCAGTAAAGACGATGATGGTCAGACTTTAAGCACAGCTAAAATGTTATGGCAGAGAATAGGCTCGGGAAGCTGATCTGTTTGAGCAGAGTGTACAGATGAGGAGGTGAGATCGCTGGACAGAATAAAGAACTAAAGCTCCGCCGCATCGCTCTCTTTAGATAATGTGGTGAGGGTTAAATCTCACTGCACCACTATCAGCAGGTAGTCAAACAGCATTGTGGGTAATTCCAAAAACTTCCCACATGGATGTGATTTGAAGATTATATATCATGTTGTTTATAAAGAAAGTGGATTTTATCTGTAAGCTCAGTTCCTGAGCTAAGCTGTCATGAAGATAAGAGTAGTCGTCTGTTCATCCATTAATAATTTAACTTAACTAATTTAAATGATAAAACTACACAATTTGTCTGCAGATGTAGCCAACAAGGTGCTGCTGGCCATGTTCACCTGCGAGATGCTGATTAAGATGTACAGCCTGGGCCTGCAGGCGTATTTCGTGTCTCTGTTCAACCGCTTCGACTGTTTCGTGGTGTGCGGCGGCATCGTGGAGACCATCCTCGTAGAGCTGGAGATCATGTCACCTCTCGGCATCTCCGTGTTCCGCTGCGTCCGGCTGCTCCGCATCTTTAAAGTCACCCGGTGAGTGACAGGCAGGGCTTTATTCAATAAATTTATCAGGGCCTCAGACTATGTTGTCCAAACTTACACCCCTCAGTCTCATCATTCATACTACTCCTGTTAGTTTCCCTGCTGTGCTAAATAATTCATAGTACTTAATGAATGGTATGCATTTGAAATAACTGTATAAAAGTTTTTATTTTTTTAATTCACTTTCATTTAATTTAAAAATTGTATGAAATTGTATTTTTAAATAAATTGCAGATATTTTATTTACATAGTTTAAGAAAAAAATACAGTTGAACAGTTGAAAGAAATTGTAATTTAATTATTTATTAAAAGTTAATGTAAAATAATGCAGTTAATTTTAAATTGATTACAAATATTTCCCTTAAATACAAAATTTCCTCATTTACTTTTCCCTTTATTTTTCTTCTTCTTTTTCTTTTTATTTAATTTTTATTTTATTTTTGTATATAAAATATTTCATATATTAAGGTCTGTATTTACAGACTTTACAAACATCATTTTTCAGCACTTTTTAATGAACATATCACTTTTTAATAATAGTCTTTTTTCATCAAATCATGATCAACAATAAAATCTGTGAGTGTTAGTTATATTATACACACACATATATATATATATATATATATATACACTACTCACAAAAAGTTAAGGATATTTGGCTTTTGGGTGAAATTTATGGAAAATGTAAAAAGTTCATGCTACAGTGATATTATATCATGAAAGTAGGGCATTTAAGTAGAAGCATGCAATGGTGATTTCCTCATCTCAAACAATTTATTGAAACAAAAGCCAACAACAGTGGTGGGTATACCACAACAAAAAATGTCAGTGTCTCAATAATTTGTCATGTGCCCTTGACCATCAATTATAGCTTGACAACAACGTCTCATGCTGTTCACGAGTCGACTTATTGTCTGCTGAGGCATGGCATTCCACTCTTCTTGAAGGGCGGCCCTCAGGTCATTGAGGTTCTGGGGTGCAGGGTTACGAGTCCTGGAGAAAGTGCAGGCCACTCCATTTGAGGTACCCCAGCCTCCAGCAGCCGTTCCCTAATGATGCGACCTCGATGAGCTGGAGCATTGTCGTCCATGAAGATGAAATTAGGCCTGTGTTGTTCATGCAGGGGCACAATGACTGGATTAATGATGTTATTCAGGTAGTATTGGCTTGTCACTGTACCATTCACATGATGTAGGGCAGTTCTGTATTGAGTAGCACACCTGCCCAGACTGTAACACCACCACAACAGTGGCTGATGCATAGCGCTCTCCTTGACATTTCCAACATCGTTGGCGGCCATCATTTCTGCTCAATGTGAATCGACTTTCATCAGAGAAGAGCACTGAGGCCTACTGGTCCCTCGTCCAGCGTAAATGCTCCCTGGCCCATGCAAGACGATGATGCCTGTGCCTGGTGGTGTGGTCAGGTACCCTTGCAGGTCTTCTAGCACACAGACCACACTGATCTAAACGGTTTCGAATGGTCTGACGTGACACTTGGGTGCCTCTCACCTCCCTTAAATGTGCCTTTCATCATCCGGTTCCGCAGGGCACTGTTCACAATGAAGCAGTCATCAACGTGGGATGTGCCCAAAGGATGTCCACTTCTATGCTTTTCTGTGACTCTTCCAGTCTCTCTGTATCTCTGTCGCAACCTGCTGATGACACTCTGTGACACTCTAAGCTCAGTGGCCACTTCCCTCTGAGAACATCCTGTTTGAAGCCTCACAATGGCGAGGTACTGTTGATCAATTGTTAGGTGTGGTCTTGGTCTCATGATGTCAAAATGTGAACAGCATGGTGACGAGGACTGTTTAAATACCAATTCTAATTGATCCAGAAAATGTATCGGTCGATTTATGGATCAAACACCAGTTTTTTGAATTTTTCCATTAATCATCTTGTTAGAGAACAGCAAGTTATGCAAAAAGTACTGAAACACTGAACAGTTGGACATGTGCATTCAAAAGTGTAGAGAAGGTCAAATTAAGTTCACCTGTAAAGGTTATAGTGCATTTGAAGTGCATCCAGAAATTTCACCCGAAAGCCGAATATCCTTAACTTTCTTTGAGTAGTGTATATAATCCGTCTTCTAAATTTCCTCTTTGCTGTTTGTCCTCCTTCAGGCACTGGGCATCTCTGAGTAACTTAGTTGCCTCTCTGCTGAACTCCATGAAGTCCATTGCCTCCTTGTTACTGCTGCTCTTCCTCTTCATCATCATCTTCAGTCTGCTGGGCATGCAGCTTTTTGGTGGCAAATTCAACTTTGATGAAACAGTGACTAAAAGGAGCACCTTTGACAACTTCCCTCAGGCCTTGCTCACTGTCTTTCAGGTGTGTGTGTGTGTGTGTTAGTGATGCTAACTTGCAGCTGAATGCCTGACGGATCTGTGACTTGCTTTCCTTACATGTTTTATTAGCATATGCATCATGAAACAGCCCCTTTTATCTACGATTCATTCTCTATACTAACACACTAGTGTACTTTTTTTAACCCACTGGTTTGCTCATCTGTCTAATCATTGGTGAATTTTTGATGCAAGACAGGTACAGTATGTCCTGTAATTAAAGCACGATTCTGGAAAGATACACTGCTGTTAGATGGCAAAAACATAACTAAGAATTACAATTAAAAATATAAAATGTTTTAGACAGACAGGCCTAGCAGAAGAATTAAGACATAATTACAGAGAATTAGCTCAGAAAACTAATTTAGTTGAGCTGGACAGAATAAAGCACTAAAGCTCAGTTGCATCAATCTCTTTAGGTAGAATAATGAGAACAGGAATATGGGACAGTTTTGACCTTGTTTAGGACATTTGGCAGGTGAGGAAACCTGCAGCTTTAAGACAAAAACTTAACAAAAACTTTGTTACTAAGGTTAAGGTTACAGCTAGATTTATGTTTCTTTTAATTATCTACATTCATAGTTTTCTTAGTTGAAGAATCCTCACAAGCATGCTAAGTCTAACCTGTGTGTGGTCTCAGATCCTGACAGGTGAGGACTGGAACGCAGTGATGTATGATGGGATCATGGCATACGGAGGGCCTTCCTCTTCAGGCATGATGGTGTGCATCTACTTCATCATCCTTTTCATCTGTGGAAACTGTATCCTTTCTTCAGTGAGGTCCACCAACAAGAAGAAAATATTGTCTTCTATCTAAAGGCACAGTGTAATATATATAATATTTAAAAGTCGGTCGGTATGATGCCGAAGTTGATTATTTTCCACTAACAGTACAGCCCTGAAGTGTTTCATTCCTCTTGTCCCCCAATTTTACAATGCTGACTAATTAAAGAATGCCATATGTTTTAATTCACTTTATGTTTACATTTAATGTTGTTTGCTTAGTCATCTTTCTTATTTTTTCTTTTTTTAGTTAATAAAACAAACAAAAAAAATGCATCTTTTTGTTTCCGCGAGAAACTGCAAAGCTCTCTGTTCTGAAGATGTTCAGCTTTATCCTCTGACCTTTAAGAAAGTGCTGATACTGGAGAATCCTTCCAAAAATGCTTAATAAACAACACCGTTACTGTCACCATAGCAACAATAAAATATGGTTTTTAATCCGTTTATGTGAGCATTGGACATGAGTAGTTGTTAGTATAGAAACAATGGCATTAGCACTAATGTGATCCATAGAAACCCTGAAACTCTGTCTGAGCTTCCGTTCTAGAAAATTAATTTGCATTCAAGATAAGAAAACAATGATTGTTCCATATCATAACTTAACCTTACATTAAATGACGTCATAGGACGAAGAATAAAAATATGTTTTAAGAGAAGCTTTGAAAGTGAGTAAACCTTAGGTGAATGAGGAGAACTTTAGCAATAGGACCAACTGCACAAAAGGCCTCCATCACCACTGTGTCTTGGTATGACAACAAGGGATAGATAGTAGAAGCTGGTCATGAGAGCTTAGCATTCTGGTAGGAGAGAGTAAGAGTGGAGAAGTCCAATAATGTAATGTGGAAGAAAGACCAGAAACAGCTTTGTATACATAAATAAGGATTTTTAAATCAATTCTGGCCGCAATAGAAAGCCATTCAGGAGAAATATGACCCCTCTTTTTGGTCCCTAGACGCTGTATTTTGCTTTGCGCGTTAGGTAAGGCAGTTTGAGGAATGCCTGTATACAGAGAATGAAAGTAGTCCATCCGTGTTGTAATCACGGTTTCCAGGTCTTTTACTAAGAAAAACTGTAAATGTAAGAAGCCTCCCTTAATAAATAAATCACTAAATTGTTTATCAGACATGAATTTTTCAGTATGAGGATGTATAACGATATTCATTGTGGTATTAATGGACTTTTTTTTTTTTTTTTGGAACTAACTAAGCACTTTTCCTGGAACACACTTAGTGATTCATGTATTTTTACTCGTAGAATTTTTTATTGAATGTGTTTATGATTCTTGACTGTTCTGATAAGACATCCTACTGAATGTATTCTTGGCCATTGCCGTGGACAACTTGGCTGATGCTGAGAGCCTGAACTCGGCACAGAAAGAGCAAGAGGAGGAGAACAGGAGGAAGAAAAGAGCCAGGTATCTGTATTCACTGTAGTCAATCTCTGATTGGATTTTGTTTTTTGATGCTTATCCAGCTGACTATGAATAAAATATTATAATGACAATACGTCTGGAAACCAAAAAGTATTTGAGTATTGCATATGACTTTTCATGACCTTCTTTTATCCCTCTGAAATGTTTAAGTCTATCTGTAATTATCTTGTCACGAGAGATATCAGTTTTGTGACATACGTTCACCAGTGTAGAATTTTGACCTTCCTCTGTACGTTACTATACCGTCATCGTCCACTGTATTTGGGCAGTACACCTGTGGCAGCAAGACAATGCTTAAAATGTGCAGATAGTAGGTAAGAGCTTCTGGTAAAGTTCACATCATACATCAGATAGGAGAAAAAGTGTGACCTCTGTGACTTTAACCATGGCATGCTTGTTGGTTGATGGGCTGAACAAAAAACACTGAATGAGTAACAGTTCTGTGGGTGGAAATGCCTTGTTGATATGAGACGTCAGAGGAAATTGTCCAGATTTCTAGCTGCCAGGAAGAATATAGTAACTCAAATAATCACTCTTTACGGCTATATTGAGCAGAAAAGCATCATTTTACCCTTAAATGCTTGTTCTTTGCTGACAGAAGTAGAACCTTATGAGGGCTTCTGCTGTAGATCAAGGTTTGTGAAGAATGGTTATTTGAGTTACTGTAGACTTCCAGTCTTCTTTTTTGTCTTTTTCTCACAGTCCTGTGTAAACTCTACAGACTATTGTAGATGAAAATCTAAAATACTTAAACCAGCCTAACTGGAACAAACATGCCAAGGTAGAAATGACACTTTTTCTCCCATATGCTTGATGTGAACGTTACCTGAAGCTCATAATCTGTATCTGCATGATTTATTTTGCACATTTCCGCTGCCACATGATTAGCTGAGTAGATACGTGATAATTGCATAGATGTGGAGGTTTAAAGGTGTTCCTATTAAAGTGGACGGTGTATGAATAAGAAATCAAAACAACAACCTTTTAAACTTTATCAATAAAAGGTTATGTAATGTTGGAAATGAGAGGATGTCTTACCCAAGTTACTCTTAAATGGTCAGGTGAAAACAATGACCTTTCCTTGTTTACTTTGTCACATGTATGCATAAAAAATTAACTAAATTCTAATATCAAATAAATACATGCTTATTTACTGCACAACAACTGCCCTTAAATATCTATTTAAGGTGTTTTAAATTAGTAAATCTTTTAACAATCTGAGGCGTCTCTTTCAAAAGGAAAGGCAGCGTGGACAAGAAAGAAGAGGATAAAGGAGCCGAAGATGGAGAAACCAAGGTACTAATTGTTGAGACATTCCATATGAATGTTTCTTTAAAAAAAATGTTCTTGGTGAATTTCTGAACATTTTTAATAAATTGTGTGATCGTTGTCGTACAGGGCGTATTAGAGGAGGACACAGCGGATGAGGAAAGAGAGGCAGTGAATTCTACAGGTGCACTTTCTGCTTATATGGATTGTATTCTCTCTACACTATAATATATTTTAAGATGTGCTCCCTGATACCGTGTGTGTGTACAGATGTGGACGATGACACAGATGTCCCATCAGAACCCCGTCCTCAGAGGCTGTCGGACTTTAGCCTCAAGGAGAAGGTTCCACCCATTCCAGAGGGCACCGCTTTCTTTATTTTCAGCCACACAAATCCGTGAGTCACGCACGTTTACATTTATATTTCTAACAATTTGGCAGATGCTCTTATCCAGAGTGACCTACAATTTATCTCATTTTATACAACTGAGCAATTGAGGGTTAAGGGCCTTGCTCAGGGGCCCAGCAGTGGCAGCTGGGTGGACCTGGGATTTGAACTCACAACCTTCTGATCCAACGCCGTAACCGCTAAGCTACCACTTCCCCACATACTGTGAGCTCATGATCTGAATTTTTAAAGATTTATTTTGTTTAGCATTTCCAAAATCATCTCACAGTAAATATTTAGACCTTAGAGAACAGGAATGAAGAATTGTCTAGGAGTCATGGTCCACTTGTTTTTTTTTTATATATACATAATGCTCCTTTCTATTCTTAGATTTTTAGATGTGGACTTTTCTCTTCAGTTCAGACCACATGATCTTTGTCTTGGTGTTTCTTAAACCCGTGTTTTCCATGTTGATTTGGAAGTATGTTGGCTCTAGGCTGTCAAAAGCCACCCGGTAGAGGCAGCCTGGATAGTTGGGCTGAAATATCCTGAGGAGAATTCATGATACCTTCAGTCATTGCATGAGCCTTAAACACACTACTTACCTAAAGCATCAACAGGGCTTTTCCTTGTGTGCAGTTCCTGTTTATAGCCAAACAAAAAGAAATTGTGTGCATGCATTTTGCAAATGATACTTGATGAAATCCAGGCACTATATTTTATGAGATGCTCTCAGGAAAGTTTTCTTCCTTGCAGTGCTTCCAAATATCTTTGTTTCAGTTTTGAAACATGACAACGATAAGAATCGATTAAATTGTGCAATGCTGAGAATGTGATCTTTGGACTCTCTTGTTCCTCGATCACCCTCACTTTTCATCTTCCAACTCAATATCCAACTGCTTCAGATAAACAGTATGAAACCTTTTTATTAGGCCTAATTGTGCTTAATGGTATTTATATGACTGGTGCGACTAATTCTGGAGAGTGACGTACCTTACATCTTCATTCTCACATTTCTACAGGTTCCGAGTGGGCTGCTATCGTCTGATCAACCACCAGATCTTCACCAACATTACCCTTGTCTTCATCATGCTTAGCTCCTTCTCGCTGGCAGCCGAGGATCCCATTCGGAGCCTCTCTGCACGGAACATCGTAAGATCTTACCTTAAGAATACCTGTTACTGTAGCAAAACAAGTAGACAAAGGTACCATTTATTTCTAAATTTAAAGATGCTCAAAGGCATTCATTTACTTGATTATTATTTTATTACTATTCTCGATTGTTCTAACGTCATGAAATCTTTCCAAAGCGTCCAAATCTGAAAACACACCACTTATTAACTTTCTTTATGCAGTTGTCTATGTGCAGAAATGAAAGGTTTTCTAAGAAACCTTCCTTGTGTATCATAGATCGGTCAGCTAAATTATGAGTTGAGTTTTAAAGAAATGGCTTATTGTAAAATCAAATTTTCCAAATTTTCCACATACCCTAAATGAAGTGAATTGGATGTAGCCTGTTTTGTGTTGTATAGTTTTAAACTGGAGCTCTTTGGCTAATTTATTTACACTGTTTAAGTTATGCAGTATTGTTTTCAAATAGCCTGGTTTGTAAAATTGACCATTTGAACAATTTTGGGGGCTTATGGGGTGTGCTGTCAGCTAATACTAGTATAAACATATCCAACAAGTAACCAATGATACAGTGCACGAAGAAGAAAGCCTGAATGCTGAACACAGTTGACGGATCTGTGCCACACCACTAAAAGTCCTCATCACCTGAGCACTAACTCTGAATTATTCAGTTAGTGCTTTTTTTTAACCACTGTTCGTCTACAGCAAGAGTTCTCAAATGTTTTCCAGTCAGCGACCTGCTTAACTGTAACATGAATATTACAGACACGGTCCAAACATAATCCCATCGTATAAATATTAGGCTTATTTAAAATAATATTTTGTAGTTCAAGTGTATAATCACGGTAGTAACTATGAGAACTAATGATCGGCTGTGATTGTCGACACACCAACAAAAAAAAAGAATCACAGACCACATTGTTTTGATTCTAGAACCCTGGACCTGCCTACACTTTAGCTTTGCCTTAACCTTGTTATTCCATCTTTTACTGTTCATTGTCATTTGGATCGGTCTGCACTTGGTTATAGATTTCAAATACACAATGTACAGATATCTTAGTTTCTACAGATATAAGTTACCATGTCCTGAACTACTCAATCAGTCAGGTCTTTGATCAAGGCTTGTGACTTGAGGTCAGTGCATGAGTATATCCAGTGCCTTGCATCAGAATTCTCCCCCTATTCTTGGACGTCAGGAGGGTATTATAGTCCAAGAGGCTAAGGGTAACTGAACAAGCTGGAGAGACTGCTCAGATGGGAGAAGCTTTTCACAGGGCCTCCATTTATGCCTGGGCTGTGTAGAATGGGAAAGCCATCTAAAATCCCATTTGGAGTTTGCCAAAGGGCATGTTGGAAAAATTTCTCCAGTTCTAAAGGATCCATGTAACAAATAGTAAACTGGGGATGAATACTTAGGCAGGACACTGTATTTCCAATTGACTTTGATTGCTTGTAATCTACATTAGCCTCACAGCTCCAGTTTGATGACTAAGGTCTTTTGGATTTATCTGATTAACTTCATTGGGGGTGAGGAAAACGATCTGTAAGTTAGATTTGTCACCAACACTCCTTTGTTGTCTGTTCTTAACTGTCATGTCACCCTTTTACAGATTCTTGGTTATTTTGACTATGCCTTCACAGCTATCTTTACAGTAGAGATCCTACTGAAGGTAATTGCTTCTCCATGCCTTGACGTTTTGTACTGGCTAAGCATTGTTAATGCTATGACTCTTGCCTCCACAGGTCCTAGGCTATGCCGATTATGTCTTCACTAGTATATTTACCTTTGAGATCATTTTAAAGGTAAACCCGTTTCTCTGGTATGGTCGGCCTTGCTGCATCACCATTTTGTGTCAAGTCGTCTCACAGAGGCCATCGCACTCCTACGTGTTTGTTAGCATTGCTCCTCTTCTTAAGTAAACGAAGATGTCTAAAAAGCATTCTTGTTTGGCAAATATGATTTATAGTCTTCTTCTTTTTTTAGATCTGTAATTTGCCGGCTTATTATAGTGCAATGTAACCTGACTCAAGTCTTTAAACCAACACCACTGCTTAACACCATAGTAGCAATTTTTTTTTTTTTTTTTCCAGACTACATGGCAGGTCTAAAATATTAACTGCAGGCTTGCCTACTGTGAGATGTTTACTTCGGTGCAAGAGGTTGCATGGTATTCATACCCATAAACGTCATGGTATTCATGCACATGCACATCATGAAACATTGCATCTGCACTTCTGTCTGTATATCAGTGCATCAAAACTGAAAAGAAATGGAAACAGATGTGGGATTTTTAGCAGCACTGGAATGAAACTCTCCCAGTAGAGTGTTTTAGAGTGAACGACTGATTTGCCATTTTGTACTAAATGAATGTACAGGGGCTAGTGGTAATGGAGTATAATGTAGAATGTCGTGCACATCAGATTTAAAGCCCCCTTTGTTTGACTTGGAGACCATGTTTAATTTGTCTAATTGTTTTTTTGTGTTGTGCTTCTTCTGAGTGTGTTTTGTCTGGTGGAGTTCAGAGACATTGAATGTCATTTCATGCATCCAAGGCAAGGCATGATCTGTTGTGAAACTAGGAATCTGTCTAAAGAGAATCACAATTATGATTGACCTGGTCTGATTAATATTAATCATATTCATACAGATTTGTCATTGAATTCCTCATCTTAACTAGCAATTAACATGCTGACATTATAAGCAAGGCGTATAATGTCAAAATCTGCATCTGTTGATTTTTATCACGTAATTATGGATCATTTATTAACCTGGTGGCCTTATTGTTGTATCCTGAATTACTTTCCTATACAAAATGCCTGGAGGTATCAGTCAGCATATTATATCTGAATAGAAACTCCACCAGTGATACATTTCATTGTATTCTTCAAGTAAGCTTTATCCATAAAGGAAAATGCCAGCATTTTTTCATCCTCATCTGCTAATATACATCATACATACTGTAGCTTGTTAATATTCACCATATACAGGAGTCTCGCCATTTTTTCCTATACTCGGAAAAGGACAGAGCATTGTTTGGCTTTACCCTGTGTTCACACTAGCAGTGAGTTTTTATCTTGCGTGGCTTAAATTGCTCTAAACTGTTTACTAATGCTTAGCTTTTGTTTACTGCTGGATGGAATCTGGACTCTATTGGTTACAGCTGGGGCCATAATTTAACATGCACTATATTGCCAAAAGTTTTGTGACACCCCTCCAAATGTATTTCAGAGGTCACGCTTGTTCCAGTGAAAAGAACTCTTAATGCTTCAGCATGCCAAGACATCTTGGACAATTTCATGCTCTCAACTTGGCGATGACCCCTTCCTGTTCCAACATGACTGCACACCAGTGCACAAAGCAAGGTCCATAAAGACATGGATGAGTGAGTTTGTTGTAGAGGAACTTGACTGGCCTGCACAGAGTCCTGACCTCAACCTGACAGAACACCTTTGGGATGAATTAGAGTAGAGACCGTGAGCCAGTCCAAAACTGGGACATTTGTCTTTACATGCACATGAATGTAATATGGAGTTGGCCTGCCCTTTTGCAGCTATAACAGCTTCAACTCTTCTGATAAGGCTTTCCACAAGGATTAGGAGTGTGTTTATGGGAATTTTTGACCATTCCTCTAGAAACGCATTTGTGGGGTCAGGATGTTGGACAAGAAGTCCTGGCTCGCAGTCTCCACTCTAATTCATCCCAAAGATGTTCTATCAGGTTGAGGTCAGGACTCTGTGAAGTTCCTCCACAACAAACTTGATCACCACACCATGTCTTTATGGACCTTGCTTTGTTCTCTGGTGCACAGTCATGTTGGAACAGGAAGGGGTCATCGCCAAACTGTTCCCACGAAGTTGGGAGCATGAAATTGTCCAAAATGTCTTGGTATGCTGATGCATTGAGTTCCTTTCACTGGAACTAAGAGATCAAGCCCAGCCCCTGAAAAACAACCCCTGAATTCAATGATCTGGAGGGGTGTCCCAAAACTTTTGTCAATATAGTGTACGCCTTGCAAAATCTGCAAAATGTTATTCATGTCAAAAGAATTAAGAGAGATCCTATTTTTGATTTATATATAGTTTAATTAATACTGCCCTGAATAAGGTATTTCACATAACAGATGTTTAAATAAAATAGCCCACAAAACAAAATCATTACTGAATTAACAGAATATTCCTGTTCAAAATACATCATGCTAATGAAAGCTGAATATTGCTGAATATTTGTGCTTTTTGTAGTAGTTGTGTTCGAGGTCCTTCAGTGTGGAAAAAAACGGATATCATCATTATATAGCTGCTGTTCAGATCAAATATGTAGAAGATGCTGGAAAGACAAATACATGCAGGACCTGGAGGATTTTTCTGAAGAGCAGTGGGTAGTTTAAGCATTCAGTACTCATGATCGACTAAAAAACGTAACAACACAGGCGTATTAAGCGTCAAAAGAATTTGTGTAAATTCATTTTTTTTTGTTTCTTGTGTTAAAAATACTGGTCCTTTTTATAGCGTTAAGAACAAATCATTGGCCTGGAAATTAGCAAGAATTAAACAAACTGATTAAGTAACTTTGTATGTGATAGCTTTTCCCATTGATTTTATTTTAAACGTTTACGCCTTGTGGGTAAACCTGTAGACAGTTTTATATTGATTTTATTATTAATTGACTTTTCACAGTGAAGCAGCTCAGCACTCCCAGCATCTGAAAAAGCTTCACACACCATACCAGCTTTTCCTCCATGTTTAACTGTGGTACAGGCGCATTCACTATTGTACTTCTAACAAGATCTGCTTCTAGCTTTTCCCTAAAATGTTCACTGCAGCAAAGTAAATGAGCCATTGCAGTGTATTTGTTGTAGTCTTGCTAATTGTTTGATGAATGATTTGTGGTTACGACCATTAAAAGCTTCACATTTTGCCATTTTGGGTTTTTTCCCAGGAGTATATATGTATAATATTTGACGCTTGCTCTTTCCAGACATCCCCATTGCCAGAAATCAGCAGCTGTTATTGAAATGTCATTACTTTCAGCCATTATGTTGTGTTGCTGCCAGTGTGAACACAGGGTTATAGTGGAGGTCTTTCTCTTGGAGTAAATATTTTCTGTTTTCAAAACAGAAAGTTCTTGTTTGTCGTAATTACACAGTTTAGGTAGATTGATGATGATGTTGAAGAAATACTGGAATATTCCACTGAAGTCACATCCAAAACCACAATCCTACTAAAATACTACCACAACTGCCCTGAATGATCTCATATCACATAATCTTTAATATTTGAGATGAATGTACGTGTGTATACTGTTGCATTCGGGTTCAGTAATATGCCTGGCTTGCTGCAGGCAGTGATTTCCGATCGTGGCTTTTACTTTTGCATGCTGTCTGTTACATGTCTGCCGGGCTGTTATTCACACCGCGTGACATTTTCATTCAGATGACGGCTTACGGCGCATTCCTGCACAAAGGAGCGTTCTGCAGAAACTACTTCAACCTGCTGGATTTGCTAGTTGTTGGAGTCTCTTTGGTGTCCTTTGGCATACAGTATGTATTGTCCAGCACACACAGAATAACACAGCCTTAGAACAAATTAAAAAACATTGCTTTTTTAGAACAAACAAAACACAAGTTCCATTAGGTCTTCAAACATTATTTAGTATGAACTGTCTCTTATGAGATGAGAAAGCAGTATGAAATAGATTAAAGTTTCAAATGTAAAGAAATGTCATTCCTTTACTTGAAAGCCTCAGATATACTTTACTAAGAAATGCAAATACATTTGGACCCTAACTCTAACTATAGAGAGAGCTTATTGTGAAATGTGTGTTGTGTTCACAGGTCCTCAGCCATTTCCGTTGTGAAGATTCTGAGAGTACTGCGAGTGCTTCGTCCCCTTAGAGCCATCAACAGGGCCAAAGGACTGAAAGTAAGACCAGCACTCGGTTTGTGAAAACAGTGTGACAGTGTGTGTGTGTGTGTGTATATGTTAGTTCTAAACTACTTATTTGTTATTAGATGTAGCTAATGAGCACATCTAATAATGAGTTATCATGCTAATATAATATTAGCTAACCAGAATTAATAGCTTAGTGATGACACCCCATTAAAGTCACCTGCCTCCATCCTGTGTGCATGGAGTTTGTGTGTTCACCCTATGCTTCAGGGGTTTCCTCAGGGTACTCCGGTTTCCTCCCCCAGTCCAAAGACATGCATTGTAGGCTGATTGGTATCTTTAAATTGTCCACAGTGTGTGAGTTAGTGTATGTGTGAGTTTGTGTGTGTGTGTGTGTGTGTGATTGTGCCTTGCAATGGGTTGGCACCTGGTCCAGGGTGTGTCCCCCCTCGTGCCCTAACTCCCCTAGATTAGACTCCAGTCTCCCTGTAACCCCGTGTAGGAGAAGCAGTACAGCAAATAGATGGAGACATTTGAAAAAGTGAATAATTTGTCAAGAAATAAGCAAGAATGAAACAGATAAAGTAAGTTATGATGTGACAACTTTTCCCAAAGTTTTGCTTGTTTAGGCCTTGTGGGTAAACCTGCAGACAGCTGGTTTATTGACCTTTCACGGGGATTCAGCACAACAGTACCAGCATCTGAAAAGTCTCCCCACAACATAACACCTTATCCAGCTTTTCTTCATACAGTTCATCGGAGCAAAAGCAAATGATTTCTCAGGAGTGTATTTGTTTAATTCTGGCTAATATTCTGACAAATTATTTGTTTAGACCATTAAGAACTTGCCATTTAGGGCTTTGCCCAGGACTACAGTTAAAACTTTTCATTTCAGTGTTAAATGAATCATTCACATTTGTTCACCGATTCATTGAGTTGATCATGTGACTGTTTAAGATCAAGCAATATAATGTAGCAGATAACAGTTTCTGTTTTGTTTTATTTTATATAATGATTGTATGTTCATATTTAGGGGAAAAAATAATGCAAACTATTATTGCATGCACTTGGAGAAATACTTGGAGAAAGGCCACATGGCCAGCTGAAAGACTGAGAAATACCAAGATATATAAAGACTACATGAAATAAACCTATAGAATTACAGTTTTATTTATATGTACAAGATGTTCTGAGTTTGCTAATGCTTTGCATGTTTGCATGTTTTTTGGAAGTTTTTTAAAGGTCACCCTGGTTCCCTTCAGTTTATGAGTCAGTTTTTCCGGCCAGTGACAGGTACACAGCTCTAGGGCAATTTGGAGATTAACCGATGCTAGAAAAAGTCAGTGTTGGATCAAAAAATACAGCTGCAGGATGAAATTACGAAGCACAGCAGCAGCAGAAGCAACCACTCAGTGTATTGCGATGGCTGAAAGTGTTTTGTTCACCTTCATGACTCATTTAGAACGGCTGACTAATTCACAAAGCCCTGTTTTAATGGAGAACTGCAAACAGGGGATGTTTTTCATTTATTCTTATATATGTTCTTGATTTTTGATAGCACCTCATACACCAATACACTATAAACAGGGCTTCTGTGGCACTGCCAGTGTGTTAAAGGTTGTAAAAAAAAAAAAAGGACACATTTAGGTGAACTAGCTGACTCTGTATATGTTTTACTTGTTCTGACGTCAGTATTTATTTGATAAGAACTCAATTTATTAACACATCTTCCTTAATGATCATTCACATTATGTATGAGACTGAACACTGTGATCATTTCATATGAAAGTTCTGAATTGATCCCATTTGCTCTTTGTAGCATGTCGTGCAGTGCGTGTTTGTGGCCATCAGAACCATCGGCAACATCATGATCGTCACCACTCTGCTACAGTTTATGTTCGCATGTATTGGGGTGCAGCTCTTCAAGGTAAGTTAATCAAACACGATAACTGAAGTAATCATTTTTTATGTTATGTTAACAAACAGTTGAACTGAGGTGTATTCGTTTTGTCTAGGGGAAGTTTTACCGCTGTTCAGACGAAGCCAAGCTGAATAAAGAAGAATGCCAGTGAGTGTTAAAAGTCAATAGTTACAGTTCAATTCAACCCTTGGAATCAACTCCAGACCTTTTACCTGCAACAGTTATATATAAAACAATAATAAATATGTGGACTTGCATTTGTTTTTAGGTTCTTGAGTGATGTTGAGCTAAGGATGAGGAAATGTCAGAGATTTCCAGTGTTTTCAGCAGCAGGAAAGGAAAGGAAATAATAGGGAAGGAAATGAAAAAGAGGAAAGAAAGGAAAAGGCAAAAGAGGAAGGATTAATAAGGAAGGGAATGAAAAGGAGGAAAGGAAAGGAGATAAAAAAAGATTATAAGACTAAACAAGTAAAGCAAGGAAAGATAAGAAACAACCAGGAAAAAGAGGAAAGGAAAGAAAATAATTGGGACGGAACTTAGAAAGAGGAATGGATATAAAAGGAAAGGAATAATAGAGAAGGAAATGAAATAAAAGGACATGAGAGGAGAGTAAAGGAAAGGAAAAAGATGGTAAGAAAGAAAAAACAAGTAAGAAAAAGGAAAAAGAGGAAATTAAAGGACATAATAGGAAGGAAATAGAAAAGAAAAGATAGGAAACAAAAGGGTAAGGATGCAGATCAATACACAGTTACAGATAGTGCCATTGTGTTAAACCATTTCGCATTGTGTGTGTGTGTGTGTGTGTGTGTGTGTGGTTCTCTTCTACAGGGGGATGTTCATACAGTACAATATTGGTGATAATGCATTACCACAAGTGCAGCTGAGGAAGTGGAACAACAGCGAATTCAACTTTGACAACGTCCTGAATGCTATGATGGCTCTCTTCACTGTGTCCACCTTTGAAGGCTGGCCAACGTAAGAGAGCACCTTCTGTCTTTACAATACAAATAAAACATACATACATTCACATGTACAGTAAGCTCTGCCAAATTCTGGACTGCTGGAGATTTGTTGTATTATTATTTTACCTTTTGGCTCTTTGCATGTATTTATTTTCCCTCAAGTCTCTTATACAAGGCTATAGACTCCAACCGAGAAAACATGGGGCCCATCTACAACTACCGCATCGAGGTCTCCATCTTCTTCATCATCTACATCATCATCATCGCCTTCTTCATGATGAATATCTTTGTGGGTTTCGTCATTGTCACCTTCCAGGAGCAGGGAGAGAAGGAGTACAAGAACTGTGAGCTGGACAAAAACCAGGTCTGAAGGCTGATGGATTGTGAAGTATTAATGTAATTCAGGCTAGAGCATTTGTTTGCTGTTAGCTTTTATCCACACAATGTAAGATTAAATAATAATAATAATAAAAATGTGCATCAAACTTTTACTGTAATGTTGGTAATGCTGCAGTATAGAAAAATAAAACATCATGTTCAAATGACTGAATTTATAGTGGCTGGCAGTGCTCTTGCAGTCAGTTCCTTTCCTCTTTATCGTTCCTTTCCTTTCCTTTCCTTTCCTTTCCTGTCCTTTCCTGTCCTTTCCTGTCCTTTCCTTTCCTGTCCTTTCCTGTCCTGTCCTGTCCTTTCCTTTCCTTTCCTTTCCTGTCCTGTCCTGTCCTGTCCTGTCCTGTCCCTCTTTTCTTTTCTTTTCTTTTCTTTTTTCTTTCCTTATCTTTAATTTTCTTTTTCTGATTTCCTTCATTATTAATTTCTTTCCTTTTGCTTCTTTTCTTTTTCTTTTTTCTTTTCTTTTCTTTTTTTCGTTCCTTTTATTTAATTTTCTTTTTCCGATTTCCTTTCCCTTTCTTTTCTTTTCTTTTCCTGTACTGTCCTGTCCCTCTTTTCTTTTCCTTTCTTTTCTTTTTTCTTTCCTTTTATTTTTCTGATTTCCTTCACTATTAATTCCTTTCCTTTCCGTTCCTGTACTGTCCTGTCCCTCTTTTCTTTTCTTTTCTTTTCTTTTTTTTCCTTTTCTTTTCTTTTTTCTTTCCTTTACTTTAATTTTCTATTTCCAATTTCCTTCACTATTAATTCTTTTCCTTTCCTTCTTTTCTTTTCTTTTTTTTTCTTTTCTTTTTTCTTTCCTTCCTTTTCTTTAATTTTCTTTTTCTGATTTCCTTCATTATTAATTCCTTTCCTTTCATTTCCCTTCCTTTTGCTTTTTTTCTTTTCTTTTTCCAATTTCCTTCACTATTAATTCCTTTCCTTTCCTTTCTGTTCCGTTCCTGTACTGTCCTGTCCCTCTTTTCTTTTCTTTTCTTTTCTTTTTTTCTTTTCTTTTCTTTTTTCTTTCCTTTTCTTTAATTTTCTTTTTCCGATTTCCTTCACTATTAATTCTTTTCCTTTCCTTCTTTTCTTTTCTTTTCTTTTCTTTTTTCTTTCCTTCCTTTTCTTTAATTTTCTTTTTCTGATTTCCTTCATTATTAAATCCTTTCCTTTTCTTTTCCTTTCTTTTCTTTTCTTTTTCCAATTTTCTTCACTATTGATTAATTTCCGTTCCTTTCCTTTCTTTATTCTAATTCTAATTATTCTTTTCCTTTTCCTCCTCCTGAACTGTTTCAGATTAGCTGAATGTGTACTTTGTGTCTGTCTGCTCTGTTGTTGTCCTCAACAGCGTCAGTGCGTGGAGTACGCTTTAAAAGCTCGTCCACTGCGGAGGTATATTCCAAAAAACCACTACCAGTATAAGTTCTGGTATGTCGTCAATTCCACTGGGTTCGAATATGTCATGTTCATTCTCATCATCCTTAACACACTCTGTCTGGCTGTTCAGGTAAGCAGGAAGTGCTTCTGAAATGTATATAATATATATATATGTATAATGTATTTCTTTTAACTCCCTCATTTTTACTGTCCATACAGCATCATGGCCAGTCTTATCGCTTTAATTATGCTATGGACATTCTCAACATGATGTTCACGGGAGTCTTCACAGTGGAAATGATTCTTAAACTCATCGCCTTCAAACCCAGGGTATGCTACCTGACCTTATTTTGCAGAGAGAATTCTTTTCTAGAATAGGATTTTGCTGTGGAGTTTTCCTCTCTTCCCAAATTCCAAAGGTTCCCTTAGATTTGTACTTTTGTCCCAGAAGCTGTTAACTTAATCCCTCCATATTTATTCTCCTGCCCCTCCCCCCCTCCCCCCCCTCCCTCCTTCCTTTCCGGCTGGATGTTAACCTTCTTTGCCCAGGGTTATTTTGGCGATGCCTGGAATGTGTTTGATGCCCTGGTCGTGATTGGCAGCGTAGTACACATCATTCTGAGTCAGGTAGATGTGAGTACAGTTTCGCCCCCGGCCCGGCCCGCACCCCCGCCCTCACTCCCCTAACTCCACTCATCCTCTTACCCCTCTCTCACTCTGGGCTTGTTGAAGTAGGACACAGGCCTTGTACTGTATATCACCTCTGCAAATTCTATGTATACTGAGTTTAACCACCAGAGCGGACACCATAGATCCAGGCCACACTAGAAAGTGTCAAAATATTATAAATATACACTGTATCTATGGTAACCATGCTCTGCTTACAGGGGGGCACTGTGTTTGCGAGAGTCTTAAACGGAATTTACATTCAGTTAGAATAAATTCTGCAGCAGGTTTGAGAAACAGAGAATAAAGTGCAATATATATATATATATATATATATATATATATATATATATATATATATATATATACACATGACTTTCCAAACACGACATACCACACCGTCGCTGATTTAGTTGCTTACAAAGGCAGGCCCAACATGTTTTATTCCTTATTTATGCCACAGTTATTATACATATGGATTATACTTATGCCATACTTATACCACAATGAGTACAACATTTAATTAGAACTATTTAAACATCTATATGATGGATTTCCCGGTGGTCCAGCAGAATCCTACGCTCTCACCAGCATGGCCAAGGTTCAATTCCCAGATAGGGAACCAACCCAGTCACTGAAGTTAAAATGGATTAAATAGGAGGGATGGTTTGTGTGCCAAATTTAAATAGGCAGATCGCTGTGGCGACCCCAAACAGGGAGGACAACAACAACAACATACGACAGATTTTGCAGAACATCTGCTTTTATAACTATCTTAAAAGTTTTACAACCAGGAACTCTAAGTGTAAAATACATTCCATGAATTCCCTCAGTACAGATCAGCATCTGGAATATCATTTATGTGTGTACAATGATGTTTTGGCTTTTTGTTGGAGCTTTCTACTGCAAATGTTTCCTGTTGACATTACTTACAGACCTACTTGTTTGAGTTGTTGAGAGTTGTTTATTTGATTTCAATTAAAGAAGACAAACAGTCTAATAACTGTGAGCACTTAATTAAGCAATATCAAACAAATAAAATGGAGTTATACTGAACACAAGCTAATTCACCATATTGACACAGCTGTCATTTATAGCCGAATCACAGCTGTACTGATATTTAAGTGCAAGTACACTCCTGCTGGTGCATTATTGTGTAAGCCAAATATTCGGTTTATTTTTGCTAGTGGAAGTAGATCCCACATTCCCACAAATTATAGCATGTTGGCTAGCTAGCTCCCATTAATTTCTACATTCCAGTTAAAGGTGCTTCCAGTGAAACTGGCATCTCTTCTTCCTTTTTATCTTCAACTGATGAGCTTTCATATTCTTACGTAAAATGAAAATATATGCCGATGTTGCTGAACACTGCGGTAGTATCCAAGAGAGAGGCATCATGCTCACAGTGTGGTTAGAGGAAATATTGGCATCCTTGGAACGGCAATCTAATTGGTGGACTGGAAGAAACTAAACTGAACAAAAACTGGAATCATGAATATAAAATTATATGTGCTTTAAAAAAATAAAAAAAATAAAAATAAGTAAAGATATCAAGAAAAATAAAGACAATAATTAATATAAATATATCAATTATTAAAAATAAATACATTAAGATTAATAAATAAAAATAAAACAAGGAAATAAATAGTGGAAATCCTGTCTCTGTTTCATGGACGACCACAGACCCCACTAGGAGAATGACTAACATGCTTCATAGCAGCAAGAAACATTTTTCCACCATTTTTCCACCAGTCTCATACTTTTGATAAAATACTTTACAATAAAAGCACAACCAGGAATTTCTGTCCTAAAAAAAACTTTATTTTGGCAAATAAAAATGTACTGATTGTTACAAAGTGGTGACACCAGAGACTTAAAAATTCTTCAATATTATACAAACCACATCAACAATTAGAAGACATTGATATTTTTAAATAACTATTGATATTTTAAAATTATTTTCTTCTTTCTTTTTCAAGAAAAAAAAAACCTTATTTGAATTGCCTCCCATATCAGTCCCTATAAATGATCTGTTACTCTAGAAACGGTAATGTACTGGAAATGGCGCATTAATATAAACCAATCAGAATCAAGAATTCAGCCGTGCCACGGTATCATGGAGATGAAATAATGTTATGCGCACACGACGTGTACGATGAACTGCATCACATCTCACATTATTATGATGTTCTATATTAGCATCCAGCAAGTCCGTAAAGCTAATACACAGAAACACAGTGCTCCCTCGTCAACTCTGTTTCAATGGCTGCACCATCATAACTTTTGGCTTTCTTTTCTGTGTCTCTCTTTCTACCCCTCCCCCTCCCTTCCACTTTCTTTCTTTCTTTCTTTCTTTCTTTCTCCTGTCCCACATCTCTTGTTTGGTGGGTGTGAACAGCACTATTTTACCGATGCATGGAACACGTTTGATGCCTTAATTGTTGTTGGTAGCGTCGTTGACATTGCAATCACAGAGATCAATGTAAGTAGTGGTGCACCTGTTTGCTTGGCTGAATCCCCCTCCTGAGTGAAGGGTCTTGCAGTGGTTTCCTAGCAGACGCTAGCCTGACCGATATGACTTCCAACATTGACTATTCTGATGTTTGAGTATGTATAGACACAAAAATACAAAACATCAGCAGTAATGCTTGAGGATATCTGCAAGGCCCTACACATAAAACTTTGCTGTATTAATGTCCCCATGCTTTGCATTGTAATGTAACGTTGTAAGTCATATATTCAGGATATTTGCTACTTGCAAGTGTGTGTTTTCTGAAGTGATTTCTAGAGATGAAAATTCCAATATTTACCTTTATTATGAACTTCTTTTTATTTAATTTGTATATGTATTTTTAGAATATTAACATTCCCAGGCTACATTTGAGTGCAAAATATTTAGGACCAAAATTAATAAACAAACGCAACAAGTCATAACGGTCATTAACTCTGGGGTATCATCATTCTAAACCCTGCTTTTAACCCCAAGTATAGAAACATTTCACACGTGTAATTTCGACTTTTAAACCAGGCTTAAAAAAACACAACTTCTTCACCAGTGGATTATGAAACCCTGCTCTGAAGCAGGTTTAGCAGCATGTATGTAGTGCTAACCAAACATTGAGCTGCCATTTTTTTAAATTAGTCACATTCTATATCCCATCATGATTGCTGGTGCAGCAAATACGCAGATAAGAAGCTTAATCCCGGGTTTAAGAGTGTACAGTGTGAAACATCAGATTATAAATATCCAGGATTAATTCTTAGCCCCAGGGTATCTATGAGAAGTGCAAAATGTGAAACAAGATTCTTTTCAGCCGCAGTTTACAATGAGCCAGGATTTACTATATGAAGTGTGATTTGGAGGCATATAGCGTGTCAGGTTTGATTAGCAGATATTCCACTACTGTCACATGTCAAATAGCTGATGTTCCTACCTACCTGTTCCAGTTCCTACCAACTAGCTAGCCTATCATACAGCAGCTATTCGGGAGGGTGAAGGAGGGTCAGCAGGATTCTTTCTTTCGTGAGACACGAAAATCCGCTCAGCATCATCGTTTTCGACTTATGCTGCAGCGTAACACAATCGAAGGAAAGCAATATCCACCCTCTTCCACATACATGAGCTCACAGATTGCCTAGTATCCCTGACAGAACCAACGTACGACAGAGCAAATACTTCTCGGTTTCTCCTTCCACACAGGAGTCTAATTTGGTTAATATCATTAAATTGTTGATAATTTTAACATTTGAAATTCTTTAGAATTGTCGATTAAAGTAAATCGGCGAAGTTTTTACCATTCAAAAAGACATAGGTGTCGCAAACCTTTGCACTCAACTGTACATGTAAATATACAAAACAATTATATTCGGAATGGAAATCTCTTCATCAGGCATGTTAGGTTAAGGAAGTAGACTGTGTTCTTTCTCTTTGTTAGTGTGCATGTTTTTTCTGCATGTTGAATTTAACAGTAAACTAGCTAAACAAAATTTTAGACTGTTTTTATTATTATTATTATAGTAGTAGTAGTAGTAGTATTACTAGATGTTATTCAGTAAACAAAAAAGGAATGATGTAGGGAGTTGTTAACTTTAGTACTTTGGTTTTAAAGCAAACCGAAGCTCCAATAGTGGCAGTGGAGCAAGGGGTAAGAAGCCCCATACTGCACTGTACTGTACCTCCGTTTGTTAGTGCTACTTTTCAAAGGACTACTTCATTCAGCAAAGCTAAGAATGGCTCTGAATGGATGAAAGCTAGCAGAGTCATGAGTTTTAGCATGAGTGTGAAGCAGTTAATAAGCACCTACTGCCTTTCATTCATCTTTATTTAAGTCTCATTCATTTTGAGTCTCTTATACCTGATTTATTTCATATTTTATTTTCTAAAATGGAATTCCTTGGAAACTTTTTCCCCCACTGGACTTTAATGAGAATGAAGAATGTCGAGATGCCTGAGTGGCCCGAAATCCCGAATGCATGTTTTATAAGACAGCCTGATCCGAAGGCATGGATAGCCGTAGCTGATGCATGGGAAATGGAGTCCATGAGGAGTCCATTCAGTAGTGGATGTGGATCATATTCTCTGCATGCATCTCTGTTTGTAATATTTCAGATGTAGATTTGCAAACAGACTCTCATTCACAAATACTTCACAAAACACTACATATTAATTTTTTTTTTTTCTTCATTGAGAGTGCTCGATGATGGGATTTGTAAGTCTAAAGTGGTCTTGCATTTCAGATGTACGTTTCCCATCAACTATATCATCCGCCGACAAAGTTTTTTTTGCTTGTGCTTGTTTTTTTGTCATGTACATTCTCTCACTTACTTCGTTTTGGTCTTAGAACACAGAGGATAGCGGACGAATTTCAATCACATTCTTTCGTCTGTTTCGAGTCATGCGTTTGGTCAAGCTGCTGAGCAGAGGAGAGGGAATTCGGACACTGCTCTGGACTTTCATCAAGTCATTTCAGGTGTGCTTCGGTGTAGCCTCATCCACCACCTCATCACAAACAGGAATAGTGACGGTGAACGGATATAATTAGCGTCGCTGATTATCTCCTTTCTACCTCTCCTCTGTTTCCCTCAGGCTCTGCCGTATGTCGCTTTGCTGATAGCCATGCTCTTCTTCATCTACGCAGTAATCGGGATGCAGGTTAAAAACATGTTTGTGTTATACTGATCATATATAAGTGCAGTGTGTTATAGTCACTGTGTATGAGGTACCTGAGGATCGGTTGGTATGACTTTAGTGCGGAACCCGAAAGCCAGAGTGTTGATTTGTGATGCTGATATGTGTCGCTTTTGGTTTAGGTGTTCGGGAAGATCGCAATGGATGACACCGCCCAAATTAATCGCAACAACAACTTCCAGACTTTTCCACAAGCTGTACTCCTGCTGTTTAGGTAAACCTGATCTGAGTTTTCATGCACATACAGTGAGGGAAAAAATTATTTGATCCCCTGCTGATTTTGTACGTTTGCCCACTGACAAAGAAATGATCAGTCTGTAATTTTAATGGTAGGTGTATTTGAACAGTGAGAGGCAGAATAACAACAAAAAAAATCCAGAAAAACGCATTTCAGAAAAGTTCTACATTGATTTGCATTTTAATGAGTGAAATAAATATTTGATCCACTATCAATCAGAAAGATTTCTGGCTCCCTGGTGTCTTTTATACAGGTAAGGAGCTGAGATTACAGTAGGAGCACTCTCGGGGAGTGCTCTTAATCTCAGCTCGTTAACTGTATGAAAGACACCTAACCACAGAAGGAAGCAATCAATCAGATTCCAAACTCTCCATCATGGCCAAGACCAAAGAGCTGTCCATGGATGTCAGGGACAAGACTGTAGACCTACACAAGGCTGGAATGAGCTACAAGACCATCGCCAAGCAGCTTGGTGAGAAGGTGACAACAGTTGGTGCGATTATTCCCAAATGGAAGAAACACAAAAGGACTGTCAATCTTCCTCGGTCTGGGGCTCCATGCAAGATCTCACCTCATGGAGTTTCAATGATCATGAGAACGGCGAGGAATCAGCCCAGAATTACACTGGAGGATTTTGTCAATGATCTCAAGGCAGCTGGGACCACAGTCACCAAGAAAACAATTGGTAACACACTACGCCGTGAAAGACTGAAATCCAGTAGCGCCCACAAGGTCCCCCTGCTAAAGAAAGCACATGTACAGGCTCATCTGAAGTTTGCCAGTGAACATCTGAATGATTCAGAGGAGAACTGGGTGAAAGTGTTGTGGTCAAATGAGACCAAAATCCAGCTCTTTGGCATCAACTCAACTCGCCGTGTTTGGAGGAGGAGGAATGCTGCCTATGACTCCAAGAAGACCATCCCCACCGTCAAACATGGAGGTGGAAACATTATGCTTTGGGGGTGTTTTTCTGCTAAGGGGACAGGACAACCGCACCGCATCAAAGGGATGATGGACGGGGCCATGTACCGTTAAATCTTGAGTGAGAACCTCCTTCCCTCAGCCAGGGCATTGAAAATGGGTCGTGGATGGATATTCCAGCCTGACAATGACCCAAAACACACGGCCAAGGCAACAAAGGAGTGGTTCAAAAAGAAGCACACTGAGGTCCTGTAGTGGCCTAGCCAGTCTCCAGACCTTAATCCCATAGAAGATCTGTGGAGGGAGCTGAAGGGTCAGCCACAAAACCTTAATGACTTGGAGAGGATCTGCAAAGAGGAGTGGGCCCAAATTCCTTGAGATGTGAGATGTGTGCAAACCTGGTGGCCAACTACAAGAAATGTCTGACGTCTGTCTCTCACTGTTCAAATACAGCTACCATTAAAATTACAGACTGATCATTTCTTTGTCAGTGGGCAAACGTACAAAATCAGCAGGGGATCAAATAATTATTTCCCTCACTGTACAGATATGCAGGTTGGCAGTATTTCCAGGTGGATAACAATCAATTATGAAGTAACTCATTTTTTTATATAAAGGTATTAAGTTTATAGCAACTTTTGTGTCTTGTTTTTGTTGTTTGTTTGTTTGTTAGTCCATTCAGACAAAGTAAGCGCTCAATACTGTAGCAAAGTCATACATACATATGAACCGTTTTTCATCACAATAAAATAAAATAATAATACAATAAAGTAAATAATAAATAAATAAATAAAATACAATAATCTAAAATCTCAACTTTTTCAGTCCTGTGTGTATAAAGTGCATTTTGCTACAAATTGTCTAATATATATATATGTATATAGTAAATAAATAAATGCCATTAATACTCACTAATTACTCTCTTTCTTTGTCTCTCTCTCTCTCTAGGTGTGCTACAGGAGAAGCTTGGCAGGAGATCATGCTTGCATGTATGCCTGGTAGACTGTGTGACAATGAATCCGAAATCACCCCTGGAGAGGAGAGATCGTGTGGCAGTAGTTTTGCAATCATCTACTTCATCAGCTTCTACATGCTCTGTGCTTTTCTGGTATTTGAGAAAAATATTGTCCACACATTTACATATATTTGAGTGTGTAGCCTTTACAGTTATGTTGCAGCAGTTTACAAATCTGTTCCAGATCATCAATTTGTTTGTGGCTGTCATTATGGACAATTTTGACTACCTGACACGCGATTGGTCGATCCTTGGGCCGCATCACCTGGACGAATTCAAACGGATTTGGTCTGAATATGACCCAGAGGCAAAGTGAGCAGCATTCCCGAACATTGGTGTAAATTAGAGTGTGTGTTGTTGTTTTCTGTTCTTACAGTGCGTGTATTTCTTTCTCAGAGGCAGGATTAAACACTTGGATGTTGTGACATTATTGCGGAGGATTCAGCCACCTCTGGGCTTCGGTAAACTCTGTCCTCACAGGGTGGCGTGTAAGGTGAGTGTAAAACACATACACAAATGTGTGTACATGAAACCTAAATCCAAAGATACAGATATGAACTGGAATATAATGGTCAGAAAAATGAAATAATACATAGATTACATGTCAAATTAAATATGGATATACTTGTCGAATTATCAAGTGGTTAGAATGATGCAGCTGCTATGTAGGACCCACTTCCACACAAGGCTTACACTTACAAATCCCAACACACACACACTAGTAAATGACATAATGTGGAACAAAAACTTTGTGCCTTTGTTCATGACCCTGAAACAACATTGCCTTTGTTTTATATTTTTTAGAGGCTGGTTGCCATGAACATGCCGCTGAACAGTGATGGGACTGTCATGTTCAATGCCACCCTTTTCGCTCTGGTCCGAACGGCTCTGAAGATCAAAACTGAAGGTGAGTGTGCACTGCGGTGTGTTTTAGAGAATTTGTTGTATTGTGGAATTTCAATTTGCAGTGGCTTGTAAGTGCAAAACTTTAACAACTATAAAAGTTAAAATATGTTAAAAACAACAACATTCATTCCATGCTCATTTTTGTGTGGCCACAGCATGTGTTTGCTAGAGGATATGTGAGCTTAAAGGATAATAGCATAAGCAAGTTCACATAAAATGGTTTTCTCTGGATTAACAAGATAACAGACTTGTGTTACAATCTGCAAAAACCATGTACCATTCATTAAGGACCTTTTTTCTTTTTAGAGTTTATATTTCCAAATTTGCTGTTATGACACTGTATGATGATCTGTCCTTATTGATTGACTTCTAGTTCTGCTGTGAGACTAGGATTGCACAATAGGTGCTACTAAAACATTATATGGCCAAAAATAACTGCACACCTGACCAATCACGCCCATGTATGCTTGCTGGACATTCAAAACCACCGGCATTAATACGGAGTCGTTCTTTTTTGCTCTTCTGAGTGTGGCTGTGGGGATTTGTGTTCATTCAGCCACAAGAACATTAGTGAGGTCAGGCTCTGATGTCACAAGAGGAGGCCTGATGGGTTTAGTTGGCATTTCAGTTCATCCTAGTGTTCAGTGGGGTTGAGGTTGGGGCTGTGTGAAGGACACTTGAGTTCTTCCATTCCAACACTGGCTAACCTTGTATTCATAGAGTGTGTTTTGTGCACAGGGGTATTGTCATGCTGGAGCAGATTCTGGGCCTCTTAGTTCCAGTGAATGAAAGCTGTAAGCTACAGCAAACAAACACAAGCAAACAGTTGTGTGCTTCAAAATTTTTAGTGGCCAGGTGTCTATGTACTTTTGGGGGTTACATTGGTGCCGTGACCCAGATGGGAGTGAGGTTTAGGGGCGGTGAGTGTAACGGAGGCCAGCGGTAGGTGCTGTGCAGGTAAACCTCACTCCCTTGATCTCAAGAGGCGAACTAGCGACTGACGCTAGAGGCTGCAGTCTTTAGCCTCCTTGTTAGCCCCACCCGCCTCCCATGCTGGAGACCCGCTTGGAGCCGTTGCGAGTAGGACCCGGGGGGGGGTTACACTGAGCACACTGCAATTCCAATATGTATAAATTATATAGATCTTGAATAATTTTTATATGGTACATGTTTAGGGTTGATTATATTATGTAACCCTAAGTTAATGTGTGTGTGTGTGTGTGTCAGGAAATTTGGAACAGGCCAATGAGGAACTGAGGGCTGTCATCAAGAAGATCTGGAAGAGAACTAGTTCAAAACTCCTGGATCAAGTGGTTCCACCTGCAGGAGGTCAGACAAATTTGAACACAAACACACATGCATGAACACTTAGCATTTATTCCATTCCTTTTGCTTTAAAACACTAATGCATTATTAATAATTATTAGAGATATGTTTTCATGTGAGTATTGTGAGACCGAGAGCTCTCTTGAGAATACATTGTACAAAACTGAACGGCTGAATAACTGCTTCCTGAGTAGACGAGCAGCACACATTCACACAACCACACAGATTCTCTCTCTTTCTCTCTCTCTCTCTTTCTCTCTCTCTCTCTCTTGTTTCACTTCTCAGTAAATTTGTCTCCTGAATTCTGTCAGAAAATGTTCAGAAAAAAGTGCCCATTTGCCTCATGAACTGGACAAGATAATTAACTCGGCCAGTGTAAAAAAAATAACATTTTCTACTACCTTAATTCATATTCATTGACCCAGTGCTGAGGCTTGATTTATCAGAGAGATTTTAAAGTACATCAAGGTGGAGGCTAAATTTGCAGAATACATTTCTTCAGTATTGGATACTATAATGCAAGTCTGTATAAAAAAAAAAGCTTTGCCTGAGAAGGTTAGAACTTCTTTCACAGTTGTTGCATCAACTGTTACATGAACTGGTTAAAAAGTATGACATGTCTTCTTTAATGAAAACCAAAATGTTTGCATTGATGAATTGCTGCTGGGATTCAATGAATAAAACACATTAGCACATCCTGTTTCTGGAAAATAAACAACATTTAAAGTCATAAATGCCCTTTCACCTCATCACACAACCTAATCACTGATCTATTTGCCTAAAACAGCACACATTAAAATAGCAAAACATCCCACAACATGATGCCACCACCCCCATGCTTCACAGATGGGATGGTGTTCTTCAGATTAAGAGCCTCGAAATTTTTGTCCTCACAGACATTGTGTGGATTATAACCAGTACTTCAAAAGTCTCCTGATCAGCTGTAAACTTCAGTCTTTTGGCTGCTGGTTTTGGAAATTGTTCCTAAGGGGGAACCAGACTTTTGAAGGTCCACAGTTTTGTTTTCTGAGATTTTGGCTGAGTTTCCAAAGGAGTTTTAGCAAAACTTTAGCAAATTTTACTGGCTCTTAAATACAGCCACAGAAACACTCCTAATTAAGAAGCCTCTGAAAGCCTCTTTACCTCAAATGGTGGAATCTTCCAGAGTATTTAGAGATGGTCAGCTTGGTGTATGTAAAAATTTTAAACCACTGGATTATGTGAATAATATGAAATGTCTGGAGTTTGTGCAAAACCCAGAATATCTTTAGCCTGGGTGTGTGTTAACCTTTGGCTTCAACTGTATGTGTTTCAGGAATGGATCAAATGTGTCCTTTTTTTTCTTTGAACCACTTTTTTGTTGGTATCATTGCAATAATATAAAAGCCCAAATGAGCTGGTAACATTTTAGAGATAAGAGAGCCCATGATTAAGACGATTTTAATGGCCTTCATAAAGTTTACAGTTGAATCTTTATTTTCTATATGCAAACTCCAAGGACTATATCAGTAGCAATAATACCTATGTAAAGTAGTGAAAAATCTACCGTAATAGACAGTGTTTGCATTTTATTATGACCTCTGATCATTAGATTTACTTTATTAGATTACAGAGCTGAACCTTTAAGACGTATTGGGTTTTGACAGTATTATAGTACCAGTGTGCGGATGCATGATGATTTCATCTTATTAGACATGTTACACACTTATAAAAACTTTACAGTGACTCATTGTGATGATGATGAAGAAAGCGCTTGTGTGCTCTGTTCCCTCAGATGACGAGGTAACAGTGGGAAAGTTCTATGCCACTTTCCTGATACAGGACTACTTTAGGAAATTCAAGAAACGCAAAGAGCTAGGTCTTGTGGGACGACACCCTGCCAGTCATAACACCGCCATTGCGCTACAGGTGAGACAGTACCTGCCTTTCAAGCCATTTCAATAGCTTGACAACTTTTTTTCCCCACCAACGAATTCCTCTAACTTAGTCATGGCCAGTTTCCATCCTTCACTTAAAGGAAGCCTTTATTATCGCCACCCTTACATTACATCACAGTGGAATTCTTTTCTTCGCATATCCCAGCTGAGGCAGTTGGGGTCAGAGCACAGGGGCAGCTATGATACAGTGCCACTAGAGCAGAGCAGGTTAAGGGTGCCCAACAGTGGCAGCTTGGTAGCGTTGGGGCTTCCAATCAACAACCCAGAGCCTTAACCATGTGAGCTACCCCTGCCATTGTGTTAGGTCTCTCCTATTACACAACACCTCATAACCAGGGTGCGGTAGAAAGCACTTTGGCACCTATAATTGGCTAGTATCACCCCTCACTCCATGACAGCACCAATTTTGCTCTTTGGGCTTCCTGACCACAGATATTTTTTTTATCTCCTTTGTGTTTCTTGTATTTGTATAATTACCTATAGCCATTTTTATGGAGTTGATATATAAATTGATATGTGAAGTGAAGCAGTGTAAAAAAGTACACAATCTAAATAAGTATATAGTGTTTGAGTGTATGGCCATGTTTGTAGCTCAAATGTCCCCATAATGGTAGGAATATATCTCTGTGGTGACATTTGGCTCGTCCCTGTGAGGAATTCTTTTTAATATAAACTGTAGTGTTTATTTCTAAAAACAGAGGCAAGGCTAGTGTGTGTAACTTAATTTACCTTTCTCATGGTAGGCTGGTCTGCGGACACTGCATGACATAGGCCCTGAGATTCGCAGAGCCATATCATGTGACCTGCAAGATGAAGACCTGGTAGACTTTAACCCTGATGAAGAAGAAGACATATACCGGGTAAAAACGAGTTTTTAAGTGATTCTAAAAGTAGTGTTGCAGGTTCTGTGTTTCTGATTACGCTTAAGGTCTTCTGTGAGGACAAGAAATGGAGACAATTCATTTCTTCATGCTGTGCCTGAACTGATATGGGAGAGATTTTTTAATATGCTTAACACAAAATACACATATGGGATCTCATACAGGGTTAGTCTAACAATCCAAGAGAACATGCTTTTCATCCGTTTTAAATATTCAATAATAGTTTATAATAGATTATAAAGATAAAACAAATAAAATTGTAGCTTCTTCATTTTAAATAACTGGTTCAGGAAGCAAACAACAGAATTAAAAAATGTATTAAAAATGTTTGATTTATTAAAAATGTATTATAAGTAAGGTTAAAATGAAGTTATATAAATGAAGAACCCACTTTTCAGTATCCAACTTCGTGCAAACATTTAATTTAATTCAAAGGAAAATGCTGTATTATTTTTTAATAGAAGATTGTTGCGAAGTACATTTCCACAATGTATACAATATGGAACTAGTTTAAGCTTTTCCTATGGAGTATAACATCATAGTATGTAGTCAAGAATATATGAATGCATTCTGTTTCCTCTCTTTCTCAGAGAAATGGTGGCCTCTTTGGAAACCATGTCAATCATGTAAACGGGGATCACAGAGGCTCGTCCACCTCCACTAATGTCACCCAGCGACCCCTCCATGTCCCACCCCTTCCCTTCTACGTGCAGGTTGAGCCTCCTCCACAGCCCCTTTATGCTCAAAATCGCCCATATTCAAACCCCAACCTGTACTTCAAGTCCCCCAAGTCCTCAAACTCCAACCTCAACAATGCCAATGTGCCATGCATGCCTGTCCTGACCAACGGAGGGCAATACTGCCCTCCCACAGATCGACCCGCCCGAAGCCGGGTGTCTTCCCTGGGTTCCTACCTCAACCTCAGGAGTGATGCAGAATCACAGCGAAAGTCTCATTTTAAGAGGTGAGAGCACTTACGTTGGGTTGAGTTCCGCTCGAGACTAAATGTAATGCATATTGGCGTGTAGAGAGTGTGTTTAAGAATTGCTAAACTTTTACGAATACATGTAATCTACATCTACAGATAAAAATTTTGCTGGCAGGAACTACATATTTGTAAACCATTGTAGTACAGTGTGCTGAGCTCCATATGCCTGACTGATCTAATTCCATGTTCATGCCCCTGTGTGGATGTTATTTTGCTTTTAATATCATTGCTTTAATGAAAGTGACATGATAAATATATGAAAAATCTCTCTTTTTTTTGGAGAGGTGTTATCTCATGGTAGATGATAACTAATGGATTTTTCATGTGTCCAGCTTCATATATCTGCCCCCAGGGAAACAGGACATGGTGAAAAGCAGCAATAAACAAATGAAAAATAGATGTTTGGCAGCTCTGTGTATGTAACCTGAGGAACTGAACTGTTCATAGGCATTTGGTTAAATTGTACAGCAAATTGTAGGCGTTATGACGTGGCACCTGAAGTGCACGTTATTTCCTACCCATATGTAAATAGCCAGGAAAACACGTTTTCCAGAAGCTTACTTCCAGTAGATTCAAAAGTCTGTTCATGATATTAGTAAGACACAGCAGAACTCGATGTTTCAGACCTGACAGTGCACTGACCCCCTTTACTATAGATAAGACTATATAACAATAAAGCTTTATCTCAGTTTATAAATCCAGTCACTTTGCCTGCAGAGTCCATATGTAGCATGCTGTGTTGAAAAAGCAAGTCAGCAACTTTTGAATTTGCTTTCCCTTCTGTATGCAGAAAGAATATGCCTTTTTCCCCCCTTGTCCACAGTCCACTATTGTTGCTAAACATGCTGACCAAAAAGTCTGATTTTGCATTAGTCTGACCTCAGCAAACATTCTATACTATCAGAAAGAGTTTCCAAACTGCTTATTATAACAAAAGTGATAATGATTTTGAAACTATAAGAAACAACTAAACTGTGCAGTTCTACAACAGAGATATTTAAGTTGTTTTCTTTCTGCATCACAATGTGTCAGGCGACAGTCTGCTTAGGGGTCTAATTCTGCTTACTGGAATCTTCAGTGTACCTTTTTTTCCTTATGGTAACAGATGTTAAAGGGTTTTTTTCTTGATATTTATATCCTGGGGAAACAGGACATCAGAGCAAATGGAAGCTGATCATTACTTGTCCATTTTAATACACTAAGCCTGAGTCAGGTTTTGCTAAAAGATATTCTTTGTTAGGAAATATTTCCTCATCTGACCACTGTTTTCTGTTTTATCTTTTATGCTGATCCATCCGTCCATGTATGCACACATTTGCCTGTTTCTCTGCCTGCCTGACTGGACAGACCACGATACTATGAGACCTATATTAGGTACTTGCATGCTGCTGTAATGCCTATATAAACTTATTCATCTGTTTATTTACATGGAATAAAATGGCTTAAATGTACAGGATTCTGTAAATAAAATTGAAATATTTTTGCAAATTTCTAAATGATTTGCTATAAATTCAATTTTTGTATATCCTTAGTATCTATATGATGAAAAAATAATACTTTCATCTATACAATCACTTTCAGGTCAGACTCAACAGCTGGTTTTTACCCCACTATCTGCCGACAAACCTCGGTCCAGGGTGATGTCAGCGATGATGACAAAGCTTCAGTGGAGTATTACAGTGGGGAGGAGTTTCAGGAGGATGACCTCATGCTGGCTGGGGACAGGTATCTCTGTGATATGTTACTGTGTTACTGTGGTCACTTCTAATCAAATCACAGCAGCTTTACCAGCTTTGCATGGATATACCAAGCAGGGCTAGGTGACATGGACACCTTGGACGTATACTAGTCAGCTACATGTAAAAGCACAGGCTGAGGAAGCTGCATAAGTGTGGGCTGTTGGGCATGCTTTTGTGGACCAGGGTACGTTGCTGTTGGAGCAGGAGTTTTGGAATATTGGCATGGTTTGAATGTACAAGGTGTTGATCATTAATGGAGACAGGTGGAGCTTGGAGCTTAGTTTAGATATATGGGCTCTGTTTCAGATGAGACAGTGGATACCAGAAGAAGGTGTGTGCCATCTTTACACTATGGAAATCATGTCATATCATGCTGTCTCTTAAATCAATTAAAAAATGATCTATACAAAACAACTATGCATTTATGACTAAACCCCAGTGAAAGTCACGTTTTCTTTTCTCCTGGGACACTAAACAGAACTATCACAAATGAGAACAATAAAAACATAACAGAGTTGCAGGGAGTTTTAACTCTTCCTCTATTCACGAGCATCCATGCTTGTTTTTGTTACGGCACAGCGCTAAAAGCTCCTAGCTCTGACCTTAGTGACATACCTCAGCTACTGAAAAATAGCTTTTGAGACACAGACAAGAGGAAAATACCTAGCAGTAGACATTTTTCTATCATCATTTCACACTGTCCTAATACCAAGGATTGCCATTGCATTTGAATCCATCTGTATAAATTAGTTGTTTATTAATCATGTAATATATTCGCTCATTGTCTTTATGCTCCTTCTTCTACTTCTTCTTGCTTTCCTGGATCCAGGAGGTCATATAGAGAGTATCAGGATACAGTTAGCAGTTTGGAGTCGAACCCTCCTCATGAGAACCAAGACCCCGAGTGTTTCAATGACGATGATGAGCAGCCCATTTGCCAGGAACCTAAGAAATCTCCCATGAGAAGACTTCTGCCCTCAACACCTCAGGGTGAGATCAGATCTCAAGTCTGCCCAAAGATATGATCTGTTATTTCCATGGAATAAATCTGCAGTCAGTGTAGGTTTTGTGGTTTCCTCTGTGTTTGTTCCTCAGTGAAAAGGAACTGAGCAATCTACAACACGGCACATAATAAGCATATATTATACTTATTTAAAACTGTATACTGCATAATATAAACTATATACAGTATATAATGTATATAACACTAACAGTATATAACTGCATATACAAGATTTAAGGTTCAAGTTTATGGTCATGGATAGAATTTTTTGGGGTTAATGGCTTTGGAGACAAAGTCGTGCTGCTGCCACTTCCTCTGAGCTGAATTCAGGGAAAAGAGTACCAAAGAAATCCAGAAAAACCGTGTTTGAGTAGTAAAACTCTTCAATTCAATAAGACCAACAGGAAGTACTTATACAGGAGAAAGGTGTAGTGTTCAGCATTATCTATAGGCAACACTGATAAAGAAAAGGCCTCAACAGGAACAGGCGTGCTCTTCTTTTTACTGGCAGGATGACGAGTTTATTACAAAGAGGATTATTTAGATTATAAAAGAGAGAGAGAGAGAGAGATACAATACATACATTATATACAATAAAATACTTGCACTACAGTTATACACTCCTTACCCAGAAACGGTGTAGAAATGATTAGTAGAAAGAAAAGTGTTAACAATGTATGCAGTTAAAAGGTAGCATAGCGGGAGTTGCACATTCAATACAATAAAGAGAGTGATATATCCAGGGGCGGACTTGGTGATTTAGGGGCCCTAAGCGATTTCAGGTATGGGAATCTCGCGCATGTGCAGTACCGATAGGAACGTTCCACTATTCATGAATCATGGGGGGGCCCCGCATTTGAAAAGATGTAATAATAATGTTAAAATCTTAATAAGTACTATATGATTTAAATAGGCTTCTTGCTATTGGTCGGGGCCCCCTAATTCCCCGGGGCCCTAAGCAGCTGCTTACCTCACTTATAGGTTAAGTCCGCCCCTGGATATATCTTTAAGCAGTGTAAACATTGTACACAGTCCAAAAGTGTTATAGTGGAAGATATTGCATATACCAGTCACAAACCAGTCAGAGTCTGATATCAGTCCAGTCATCGGTGAAGATGCAAGTGAATGATGAGAAAGTGCAGTGCATGGTATAATAGAGTGGTGTGTATGCTAGTAGTGGTGTTCTTGATTGGAGTTCAACATTTTGAAGGTCTGTGAGAAGAAGCTATCCCTATACATCAGTAATATCAGCTTTTCAGACCAGGGTCCTTCATCAGATACACAAGCTACGTGCATCCTGAGCTGCACACATAACATCTATGTGGCCAAAATGGATAAAGTGTATTCTCTTCAGTGATAAGTGTTTCAGAGAATACTGTTAAGAAAGTTAAATGTGCATTGTGATTTTGTCTGTTTTACCTCACAGCTCCTCATAGACCTTCCTTCAACTTTGAGTGTCTGTGCAGACAAAGAAGCCAGGATGAGTCTCCTCATTCTCCCTCCTTTCATCAGCACACTGCTCTACCTCTGCAACTGATACAGCATCAGGTTAAAACACACACACGCACAAGGCTATGGTGTTACTGCACAGCAGATTGTATCTCACAGTAAAGGCCAGATGTTTTTTTAATTTTCTTTAGAAAATAGGATTCAAAGGTTATAGAGCACAGTCATGAACTAAACCAGTTGTGTCTCACTAAAGGATGTGGTTCTGATAGTATTTACTGTGATGTAATTTCTAAGAAGTGCTATGAATAAGGAATGAATCATTATTTGAGTAGAATTTGTATGATTGCTTGGTTTAGGCTCCAGGTGTGTGGCGTGATATTCAGAGGTACATGGTAAAAGTTCGAGTCTTGTGAATATCTGATTAAGCAGCTCCTTCCTTAAGCATTCTGATTACCAGCGCTGTCCGAGATCGAGTGGGCTGCGAGTTGTGTCTGAAATATTATTGCTTGATGTCTGTTGAGGAAAACAACCTGATAACATAAGCGGTGATAGCGTAGATATTACTAAAAGAAGTAATAAATCAATATCTTTGTGATTTTTAAAAAAAATATATGTTAATATTACATATCACGCTAGTTTTCTTACCTTTTAGAAAAATTGCAATATAGGTCCAAGTCCAAGAATTTAAAAATGTTTTCCTGTACTTCTCTCATTTTAACCATAAGAGGAATTGCACCATACGTCATCAGCTCTAGCATGCTCTGCATGGGCCGTTTCTTCCCTTGGCATCTCTTGCTAGCTTTTCATTTTAGCTGAAAACATCATTTTAGATAGACACTAAGTAAGTCTTATTCTGTAAAAATACGTCAATCTCTTTTGCTGCAAATCCTGGAAATGCTGTTTATCTGCTTCCTGCATGGAGTTGCCCAGAACAATACTATACGAGATGTTAACATACACCACTGCTTTGTTTTTACGCTTATTATTATTTTTTTGACATAATAACCTCCATTACTGAACGTCATCCATCCCACGCATGTTGCCCAGGTGATGGCTGTAGCCGGCCTAGACTCCAGCCGAGCACGACTCTCTCCTACATGCTCGATCCACTCATGGTCCACGCCCCCGGACACGCCCCCATCCTACACCCCTCTCATCCAGGTGGACTGGCATGGAGCTCCACCCAGTGCCAGCAGCACTCCAGCATTGGCTCGTCGCAGCTCGTGGTACACCCAGAAGGGCCATGATTGGTCACCTAAATCGGTCACACCCACTTCCTCCCTCTTACAGATTCCACCCGCCTACAGCAGTCAGTATCTGCAGCAGAGAGGCAGCGCTCATAGTCTGGTGGAGGCAGTGAGTGTCAATTTTATTGCTTGGTCTTCTGTGTTTGTTTGTTGTTGTTGTTGTTTTTTTTTTTTTTTCTTGGTGAATAATACAATGCTTCTGTTCATCCAACCCTCTTTTTTTGCAATTAAACTGGTCATTTTTAGGGAAGAAGGTAGGGATGCTTCCTCTTAGCCATAGAGACATTGTGTTAAAACAGCAGCTGACTGAAATAATTGTTTTAATGTTTGCTCTAGGTGTTGATATCGGAGGGACTGGGAAAATATGCAAAGGACCCAAATTTTGTGGCAGCAGCCAAACACGAGATCGCAGATGCATGTGAGCTGACTATAGATGAAATGGAAAGCGCAGCTAGCAACTTGCTAAACGGAAGTCTGGGCAATTGCATGGGATCAGATGGCACCGGCACGCCCCAGAGCATCATAGGCCACAGTCTCCACAACTACAGCGATGAGGAGACAGAGACAAACAGTAAATACGAGGAGGACCTCACAGACGAAATTATATGCATCTCAAATTTATAGCATTTGCTAAAAAAAAAAAAAAAAACAAAAAAAAAAGATGAAAGGAGAAGAAATAGTGCCTTCTAGGGGAGTGGAGACAAACAACTCTCTGGGCCGATCAACAAGCAAAATTCTATCCCATTCTACAGCTGTCACCTAACTGGGACATGGGCTTGCTGCAGAAAAAAAATTAGACACAAGAAATGTGAGCTCTCAACTGTATGTATGCGTGTGCATGTGTGTGTTTCTCAACAGCTTTTTACAAGAATATTTTTCCACATTCTTTACATATCAACCAAAAAAAACAACAAAAAAACACAGTCTATTTGCGGTCATATCCCTCTCCATTGCCTTACCCCACATACACAAAAGCTAGTAATTAGCTTCGATACACTGCCATTCATTGTCCATTCCCAGTGTCACTCAAAACAAGTCAACGAAACACCCAGATATAACTGTTAAAGCAATATCACCCCGTCACCCTGTTATCAAACTTGAAAAACACACCTCTACTGCATATACATAAGGGAGAATCTGACAACGAAGCATCAAATCTAGCCAAGGTTCTCCCTGTAATTACGCATTACATTAAAGAAAGCAAATATTTTAGCACAAACAGAGTAATATTACACCCAGAACTAAAAGTATTTCTGAAGAGTCTAGCCATGGCTTGAGCCAGTGTGAATGCAAGATGCGCACGATATACAGAAGATCCACTCTGTCCTTCTAATATGATGCCTTTAAGAAAACAATGGAAAAATCCTTTTTCTCTGCAAAGTTCTTTTACTCAGTTTATGATTAGTAAAGAAGGTCCCACTGCATACATATAAATTGGTCCATTTCAGAAGTAAGTCACATTAGAAGGTGTGTTTCTGTGCATATTGTGTGCATAATAAGTACGTGAACAGAGTTACGCGTTACCAAATGCTGCTTTACAAGCCATTTTGTACCACTGAGTGACATTCAAACGCCATTTCTTTTCACAAACATGTTGATGTAGTGTAGGCCATGTTTTCATGCTTTATACCTTTTAAAATTACGTTTTATTTTTGCATGGTTTTGAAGAACGTGTGTGAAAGCTCCTGCTGTCTTCATCACACACTCCTACTCCTCAGGTGACCAGTCATGTGAAGTTACTACCTACACACATCTGCACTACCCAAGAGCTGCTAACTCCACACTGCACCTCTGCTACCTCTACCAGTCAGGCTCTAGTGTAATGTCAGCATGTTCCCTTAGGGACCAAAGACATTGGGATGGGGAGTGAAACAGTTATTGCCCTTTTTTGTTAAAATCAACTGTCACAACAGCTGCATGAGTGTGTCATACATACCGCCGTTTTATGAGCTGCTCTCTGATTACGCTGTCCGAATAAACAGGGTTCATCATTCACACTAAACAGAGTAAATTAATGAAGAATAATTTATTATATATTATATGACAATAAATGAATTAAATTAAGCATAAATTAAAGTGCGTGCCAGCTCGAATGCTATTATTAGCATGACACTAAACAGCCTTCGATTAATCTCTCTAAAGGTTATGTCTAAACAGTTGGAGACACACTGTGGTGTAACCACAGACTCCTTGTGAGTTCTAAATGTCACTTAGACAGCTCAAAGCCTTCACAAAGAGTTATGTAATAACTTAATAACTCGCTGTTTATGGTATAGCGTTTTGAGAAGTTAAACAATTCTCAACACTCAACACAAGCAATGCCATCCAAGCCAGTAAACATCTCTTAACTAAATAACAGATACAATTATGCTTCAACTAATTGCCAACCTACTGAATATGTCCAGTTATTTAAAGCCACATTCTGTTTCAAATCTCCTAACTGCCAGGTGCAGGGAGAATCACCTGGACATGTTCTTGAGTGTGAGAACAACATTCAAGGGACATGTTTTGCTGCATTAGCAATAGATATCGCTGACATACAGCCATATTTCCCTTGTGCATTTGATCCACTATGTGTACATCATATAGAGCCATAAACGTTTTCTGTCCTCTAAATTTGGGGATACACTCACCAAGGCAGAGGAGGCTATTTTTTTTTTTTAAATATACTTTCCTACTACCTTTTTCCATAGAATGCCACAGAAATGATACCTATTATCTTTGAGTTGGCCTTCACTACTTAGCATTGCAAGCCATTGCGCAGGAATTGGTTTTCCCTTCTTACAATGGACCCCTTGTTCTCTCCAATTGGGCTGTACTACACACTTTTTTTCTTCTTTTCTTTTTTCTTTTTTTTTTTTTTTTTTATAAGACTTGTGTTTGTGCAGCCAGTGTCTGAATTGTAAGGAAGACAAAGACTGGTACTAGCTATGTGCTCACTGCCTCATTGCTGCAATAGTGAAGCTAATGCTGTTACAGTGCACTTGACTGGACCATACAGTTGAACCCCAGGCTGAGTAGGACCTGGAAATACGTCTGGGTCGGTCAATGCTAGGATGCAGGAACCGGAACAGGCAGCCATTTAAATTGGTCATGGCTTGAGTTGGATAGGATAGTGCTAGGCAACCCTGCAGGACCTGGTGCACGCGTTTGCACAATGCTGGCCTCAGTGCAACGTTAGTTAGTTGAGATTTAAAGAGAGATTTGGACAGATAAGTAATATAATAATATAATCTAACCTGAAGCTGATGCATGTATGCCTGCACAAAGCACTATATGCAGATACCCTCTGCTGAATGCCGGTGCACTGACGGCATACATCACATCATCTGTGGCATGCACTGGAAATATCTAGCTGTCTTAATGTTAAGATTGGAGCAGTCATTCTAACCTACAAAAATGGATCCCTCAGAAAGGGATAGGCTGGGACATCCATGACAAGATATGGGTTTATGCATGGCTTCAGGTGTAGTTAATACAGTCCTTTGCTTGACTAGAATTACAGAACAATGGCCAAATGTGCAGTCACCACATCCTGGCTCGGTATACCATCACTGAGTTTTATCAGCCTTACACAAGTCTTAGACAGGTCATAACCTCAGGCCACAAGCAGGTGTCTGAGTGCCTCCCATCCATGTAGAAACCTGCTCTACTAAAGCTTTGGCAATTTTACAGACATTGTTTATGAGGCAGTGCGAGCACATCAGATCATCAGACCAGCGTTGCCTGGGGTTAAATACAAACTGCAGTTCCCCCACTGACCCCAACATTTTGGAATCAGGACATGGCATCAACCTCAGACCCAGAAATGTTATTGTGCTGACCCAAGAATCTTTCTCTCAGGAAAAAGGCAGGACCAAAAAGAATCCTGCAGTTCAAGACATTGAGTTTTAATCAACGTAACGTAGAACAGTGGTTTTCAACAAACTGTATATTTGAGAATTTTAAATGATTTCTTCTGCTAAGGTTGTCAAACATGCTCTGAAACTACAGGACAGGTTCACATTGCTGGACCTGTGTGATGTTTATTTTCATGCCCCAGAACACACTTCTACTTCTTAAGGTACATTTTAAGGTTTGCCTTCTTAGAACACAGGTCCTAAGGAGACTTTCCATGAATGTTAAATGTATAGACTGGATCGCTCACGTTGCCTGGAAGCTGACTATTCATCAGATACAGCAAGAAGAACCCAAGTTATACGTGTCTGCCACTTCATCTTTAAGGTCATCTTTTTGTAACTATGCAACATGCCAAACTGAAATGAGCATTTTTGCTGACAACCACTGCTTTTTCTTGTTAATGATCACTGAGAACTGTATACGCTGTTGATTATTTCACCTTGGATGCATTGGAGGTCAGATTATTCTGGGACTGGGGTTGAATCCAGGATTCCTGACCAAGGCATTTCAGGCATTCTTGTCAATCAGTCAATTAACTTTGCAGCATTCCCTGAAGGCGAATCTGCAAAGCCATCCTTGCTGTGCCTGGTACGCACTCTATGGTTCTATTTATACTGGATGGCAGCTATCCAGTGATCAGATCATCTGTTCATCTGGCATGAAGGACAGATATAAGGGGCTCCCTTGTCTAAGCAGAGACCGGCCCACTAGGTGTTGGACACATCATTAAGACATACAGATGGGTCAGATGCCCAACCTCATGATATGCCACTCTAAGGGAAGTGTCCCCTCCTCTTGGGCAGTATTCTTGAGGAGTGCTACTCCAGGTATTCTGTGCTATTTCCACCTTTCTCCAGGTTCGACAAGGTTAATGCCATCCCTCCAGGGATGCAAATGTGGTGGTCATCTGTGATTACCTTTCTTATTAGTCTTAAGGTGAGTCCAAGTCCTTCCTTGTAACGTTGAATCTTGGTGATTCTCACAACTCCTGGCAGTTACAAGGAGGAAAAGCTAAGAACAAGAAGAACTAAGCGAGAAAGTTCCAAGGACAAGTGGCAGTATGACAGTGGTATTTATTAGAAATTTATGGCCTCATGGTCTCATATGCCACTTTGTGAATTTAATAATGTATCCAGGTGATTCTCGCTGCACTAGACTGTTATCTGGGGTTCATTAAAACTACAGTTACATATGTAACTACCATTATGAAAACAGTTTCCAGTATTTTATTCAGGTTTGGCTTATATCATTTTTTTTTTTTGTTCTAAACTCTTTGCCAGCCATAAGGATATAAGAAAGCTATAACAGGTACTAACCCATTTTTAAAGGGTATAAACTCCAAGGATGTTTGTTTTTGACAAATGAAACCTGACTTATTGTCTGAGCCATAGAGCTTTTTTCATACTTTCACACTTGCCTAGAGATATTTGAAACTAAAAACTGCTTTTTGCACTTTTCATGCTACTGTACACAAAGACAATCTTTTATAAAGCCCATTTGATGAAATGTCATGTTACATCACAACTTTGTTGGTCCAGGGTGTGGACATATCATAGTTTTGTACTGCACAGTCAGTTTATATGCTCCATTTGAAAAGGCTTGTCATCTCGTATTTGACTAAAACTCCAGGGATGAATTCTGTTTAAAGGAAAAAAAAAAAAAAAAAAAAAATGAGCGAGATGCTGGGAATACTGCATCCGTCACTCACTGCCATGCCACATTCACTGATTCAGTCATGAATTGTGTTTGTATTATTTTTCTGCATAATACATCTGCATCACTGGCATAGCACGAATGCTTGAAACCTGCACAAAGCCAAACTGCTTCACACCACACTTGTTTACCAACAAGGGCTCTGAGAAACATTTCTGGTATCACAATCTGCAATGTCCTCAGTGATCTCATTTTCTTATTTGGAATTTGGTAATGTATGCATCCAACAGGCTATACAGAAATATGCATTTAATGAGTCAACACTGGTTGTTTTTAAAGCCAACAACATGTACTGCTAAATATTAGCAGGAGGTTATATAAAACGATACCAAACTTTAAAGCTAAATTTCAGAATTCACATGTGTATTCTCACGTATATAAATATATATATTTCCTTGCCATTTGCTCCATTCATGCCATTTTAAAATCCTTAACATTAGGTATAGGGCATTCAAGTGTACACAAGTCATTTTGCATTGAAAAGCAGTTTTATTAGGAAAATTGTGTCAAATTATGTTAAAGACAATTTGCAAGAGGCAATGTAAAGGTTTTAATCAAAAAACGGTTTATTTTCATATAGTGATTTTGTGTACATGACATTGTACCCTTTGTTCAATAACTATTTATTTGAAGTATTCTGAGATCTGCCTGTAGCTCATTGCCCAGAATTTGCCAGTTTTGTATCGATGGACAATCTGTTTTTTGTACATTAGCTTTTCTCTCTTGTTCTTGGCCTGGATTATTTTCTAACCAAATAAACTGTTTAAAAATACTCAGTGCTATGGTAGTCACAAGACATCACAAACCACTGGACTTGTAAACAAAAAGAAGTGTGAACAAATTTGCCTTTAACCTGCACATTTCATTTCCACTGAACTGCCAGAATGCAGATTCTTGTGCTTTGTGTGGTACAGATGCAGAAATCTATAATGGCATAAAGACTCACGTCATTGTAGTGCAATATTTTAGGCTTTAAGGCTTTTAGACTGTGTTTAAGGCTTTTGTTGTTACAGCAGCACAGTAATATTTATTCATGTAGAAGAAAAAAATCCTTTAAGACATCATAACTTCAACCCCAAAACCCCTCTGTGTACAACAATGTGTGCTCTCTAACAGGATTGTGCGATTAAGACATTAAGCATGCTTTCACATAGGTAGTGTTTAGTCCATTTGAATCAAACCCAGGGGTTAGCACATTTTTTTTGGCTATTGAAAGAAATGCAGCACATGTTTTCAGCCCTACATGCACTATAGCCAATGTTTTTTCGTTTTATTCATTAACTTATCTGCAGTGTGAAACCAAATCAAATATGAATCATATTACATTTGGACAAAGAAGCAGTTGTGAAAACCACCAAGACTGCATAGTGAACAATTACGAACCATCATTCCATTTAATTGATTGAATTCATTTTTAAAAATCCCTCTTTTAAAATATATTTTTAAAAAATCAGTCAAGTAAGAAGTCAAGTTTGTGAGGTACTACATAAAAGGTCAGAAAATGACCTCTGAGACAAAATTGATCGCTACTTAATATTAAAAGATTGAGGCATTATTAAAGCAGCTTGGTGTACTACAGGATACCGTAGTATCTTTTCAAAATGTATAGTGTTTTTTAAGATAAGTCTGTAGTAGCTGTGCTCTTAAAAACAGAATTAAATGGCTGACTCTTAGCCTGCAGTAGTTTATCAAAGCAATACATAATTTGTTATGGAAAAGTTACTTTAAAAATCTTGTGGACAGCACTTGTCCCCAGACATTTTGTTTTTTTAGTATGCTAGTATATTAACTCTATTTTAGATTCCCTCAATCCGCTACAGCAGCATGTCCCCTAGCCTGTACTCACATACATTCCTCCACATCCTCCTCCTTTTTATTCCAGCAGACTCTCTCATCTCTGCGTCTCCAGGCTGGCGGGCTTGTAAACAGGGACACCCTGATCTTGGAGTGAAGGAAGCCCCTTGATCGCATCAGCGGCTTTCTCAGCAATCATGATGGTGGGGGCGTTCAGGTTGCCACTAACTATACTGGGCATGATTGAGGCATCCACCACTCGGAGTCCCTGCAGGCCATGCACACGCGTCTCAGGGTCCACAACAGCCATTGGGTCCGTAGCTTGGCCCATCTTGCAGGTGCAGGACGGGTGATAGGCGCTGTCTGCTTTCTGCCGCACGAAGCCATCAATCTCGGCATCGGAACGGACAGAAGTGCCAGGCTGCAGCTCAACACCCCGGAACGGCTCAAAGGCTGGCTGAGCGAAGATTTCACGTGCCAGCTTCACACTCTGCCGGAACTCCCAAACATCAACGTCTGGGGGGAAAAAAAAAAGAGAAAAACTTGCATGGATAAAGGACATGGAGAAGCAATTTCCTACAAAATTGTCACATTTCATGTTCTTGTTATGTTTGACCACTTCAGGTTTTGAGTTTCGCTCATCATATCAATATATTTAGCATAAATTCAAAGCTTGGCTTCTGTATGCAACACTAACAGTGCCTTGAATAAGAATTCACTTCCTTTGAAATGTTCTAGATTCTGTCGTGTTACAACCTGAAGCCAATTTGGAGTTAACTGGGATGTCTGGGATTTCATGAACTTACACAATAAACTCCAGTGTTGCAGTATAGTTTACAATGTATGACTGCAACAGTATTTTACCACCAATTCTAAGAAACCCCTAAATTACAGGTGAGGCCAAGGTTTACATACAGCTATGATATTCAATCTGTTTCCACATATTTCTTTCGATACGTTAATACATGTGTGTACATCACAGATCATTACACAAAAGTTAAGGGTCAGTGCCTTTGCCCTTAAGACCAAGGAAAAATCCAAGCAACTCAGCCAAGACCTCACAAGTCCAGATCATGCTTAAGCAGGCATCTATACAAACAACTGAGGCACTCCCAGATACGAACCATCTTCAACAGTAAAGGAACTGGAGACATCAGTTATCAAAGCAAGTGCATCCGGCATTAAGAGAATCCTATATCACAACGACCTGAAAGATTGTCACGCAAGGAAGAAGCTCCTACTCTAAGACTGGCAGAAAAAAAGCTGCAGGTGATAACCAGGATTAAGACCTAGCCTTTTGGAGGAATGCTGTCTGTCTGTAGACTGTTTGGATATATTAATCAGTGCTGAGGAAAAAGGGTGAGACTTTTAAGCCAAATAAAACCATTGTGGAGATGTTTGGCTTGGAAGGCACTTCAGAAAACATGATTATCTAGAAATATCCAGAAACATGGCACCTTACAATATTTAGTATACTTGCAAGGGATTATAACTCGACTCTGATTCAGAGAACCAGCATAAAGGGAATTTTTTAACGTTTTGTTCAAATATTAAAAATATGTTGTTTTTTTTAATCTTGTTATCAATTTAATGTCATTACAAACTTAAATACAGCTTAATTTCTGGGTGAAGAATTCATGCATATGACCACTTTACCAACAAAACTCCCACATGCCCATGTTGTCACAGTTTTTTGTCTAACACTTTGTAATGTTTCAATTAAAAAGGAGCAAAGGCAAACTTTAAAGTTCACAATCCGCTTTTTCGGTAGAATCTATTTTCACCATAGATTTCTCTAGATTTTAGCAGATTTCTATTGTATTATAAAGTACAGCTTATTTAATCATTTTCTGTATATTTACTTAATTTTGTAATCAGAGTGTTCTACATGTGAGCCTGAATCCATTCTGAAATGCAAAAGTGGTTCCATGACCCTGTCACCGGTTCACCACTGTTCCTTCCTTGGATCACTTTTGATAGATACTGACCACTGCAGACCGGGAACACCCCACAAGAGCTGCAGTTTTGGAGATGCTCTGATCCAGTCGTCTTGCCATACAAATTTGGCCCTTGTCAAACCTTACGCTTGTCCATTTTTCCTGCTTATAAGATCAACTTTGAGGACAAAATATTCACTTGCTGCCTAATATATCCCACCCACTAACAGGTGCCATGATGAGGAGATCATCAGTCTTATTCACGTCACCTGTCACTGCTCATAATGTTATGCCTGATCTGTGTTTATAATAATATATAATAATAGTAATAAAGATGAAGTAAGTAGAATGATACAGCATTTCTAATACAGTGCTGCTAAAGTCACACGTGATCGATGGGTATATTTTCAGCAATGACAAATTTTCTGTCCATTTAAAATTGATCATCATTTTAAAACACACTGGCTTTACAATTCAGTCATCAATGAATGAACGGTTCTGCTTGTGTACACAAATAATAAAAAAAAGCAGATGTGTATTACACAACTTACCAGTTGAGAGGTAGTTGGGTTCAATCAAAGGGTGATCGAGTGGATTTCTGCTCTTCAGTTTTAACCAGCCAACACTCGTACTCCTCATTGGTCCAACGTGTACCTGCATAAAACAACTTCAGTGCTAAAGCTGCTAAACCCAGCGTATTATTTTAAATCAGGGAGCTAAAAGGGCAACGTCATCCAGATTACTGAAGAAATCTAATACAGTAAGAAATTCCAAGAAAATATTCTGAAGTGAGGAAGATGTAGACTGTTTGTATACATCATATAAAACTGGATATTAATCTTTGCACAAATTCCTTGTCTATTTCAAGTCTAGAAAATGATTTTCTGTATGAAATGCCTTAATGTAGATTTTTATAAATTATGATTCTAGGGTTATATGATATGTTATGATAATAAATTATGATTTTTCTTTCTTAATTCAATCTTGGATTTCTGTTAAATCTTTCCATTAATTTGGAGCAATAATAATAATTTAAAAAATGAATAAAATTTTTTTTTTTTTTTTTTAAATCAGGGAGATTTCTGTGATTTCTCATACTTCTCATATTTTTTTTTTTAACTTAGTTTAATTAAACAACACAGGCATTAATCACAAAATTAATCCTTTGTGAGCTTAATATTAGAAATTATATCACTATTTATTCTTAAAAATGATATCCCTATTTATTCATTATTTCTGGAATAAACAGGAAGAAACGGTCATGCAGATGCACCAGTTTTCAAGCATTTCAAATCATGTTATGTGTACACAAAATTCATGTAGACATAAAACAAACATAGCACAGCACAGACAAAGCATAATCAAACAGTCAAACAGGGGGGTGTGTGTGTGTGTTTGTGTAGACAGCTAGTACAGATTAAGGTATATATCTGACTGATTAATACCCATGACAGAATATAATAGAACAAGTTATTTCTTTAACAAACTAAAATCCTTTAAGCTGACCTGGTAGCCCTCGAGTTTAGGCATGATGCGGCCATGGTCGATAACCTGAGATGGCAGGAAGTGAAACTGGATGTCAGGATGAGTGACGCCAGGACCACTGCGTATAAAACCGCCGCTCTCTAGATGAGCTGTTGCACCATAACCTGTGAGATAGATCACAGGCAAATGGCAAGCTTTTCATTTTACACCTTCAGGGCAGCCGAAGTAAAGCAACATAAATATAAACCAAGCATTGTACTGTTTCTAAAGTCATATTCCAGATAACAAAACCAGTTATGCTTTTGCCATGATGATAAAAAGCCCAAGTCAAGTGATGCAGATGTTTGGAGTGAAGGTTTTCTTAATTAGACATAAAATGGACTTGTTTTTTACAGCCCTGTTCATTTAGTTATTACTTTTTTTGTTTTTGCCTACCAATATTTCCTATCAATTCTAGTTGGTTGTATTTTCCAAAATATAATAAACTGGCGGCGATTAAACCACTGCAAACCTGAACACGGAGTTACTAACGATGCTATAATGATGCTAAAATAAAGAGTGACTCAACTGACCTTTTTTGTTTTGTGTCTACAAGCACAGGTCATTTTACCTTAACCATAACGCATGTGGGTTTTGTTTTCTGACTTCTGTGTTTGTATATTCAATTCAAATTGTATTAGTTACATACATAATCATACGCAGTACATGCAGTCAAATGCTTTTTATGTAATTTGTCCTTGTTATAAAAATAGAATTTTAATAGAAATTAAAAATGAAGTAAAATGGAATTAGCTGTAGAGAAAAAAATAAAGAGGCAAAATATAAGAAACACAGCATATGAATTCAATACAAGGACTGATGATATGAATATGGTAATATGAACATAAACTTTCTGTCCAAAAAAAAAAGTCACACTTTCTAATATTTTGTTTCTGTCTTTTGCTCTGATTCGCTGCAAGTTGTTGTTTTTTAACGATTTGATTGCACCAATGACTTAAGTGATCTCTCATCACGATCATTCAAGATGTTTTTCTGACCACATATCTTTTTAAAAGGTTATAAGGCACTGGAAAGTTTGAACCCAATTTTAATAGCTTCAGCAATCTCTGTAGATGTTTTCTTTGCTTCATGCAGGCCAATAATTTAAAAACAGACTAACTACCTTTTCCACAAACACAGGATGTCTTCCAACATGGTTGCTTAAAAAATGAGAAGCAACTCACTGCATCAGTTAGGGTTTAATTATTTTGTTACCAGCTAAAAAAATATTAATTACTGCAGTAATTATCCAATAAAAGGCTCTTATATTTTTCGGGCCACTTGTAATATATACCTTTAACAAAATGTTACACTGCTATATAGACCAGGGCTCTCTGCGTTTGAACTCCTGTACTTGCTTTTATTTCCTATGTGTGATTAATGGATATGTTATTTCTGGTCACTTTACCCGTGAAGCGCAGAAGCCACTCCAAGCCGATCTTAACCATTTGGAACGGTTTCTGAGCTCTGTACAGAGTGATGGGCTTAGTGCACTTCTGTTGGACGTACAGCTCCAAATGATCCTGGAGATTGCTTCCAACACCTACATACACAGAGAGCGGACATCATCGAAGATAACGAAAGAAGTGGCAACAAGAAGCTGCCGTCAAGTTAAACCGTAACAAGATTATTGTACTGAACCCTTTTTATTAAACTCTGACAATTTCAATTTATATACATTATTCCTTTAATTATTATAATATGTCTTTGAGGAAACACCAAACAGAGTAAGAATGATTAACAAGGTCTCGACCTTACACTAAATACCGGTGGTGTTTACAACACTTACATCACTAAAGGAAAGCTTATCACGACTGGTCAAAGTACAAACCATTAAACTGTAAAAGTTCCATTAAAAAAAGAACCGTATGTTACAGACCAGACAAAGATCATTTATGTTACCCTGCCCCTGTTTAATAGCAAATGCATTGTATAACATTTATTTTTTATTTTTTGGAAATATTGTATAGTTAGGAAGAATGAGTACTGGGTCACCTGGGAGGTGTTGCACAATGGGGATTTCCAGTTTGCGCAAATCATCAGCATCTCCCACCCCGGACAACATCAGCAGCTGCGGAGAGTTAATGGCCCCGCCACTGACAATGACCTCCTTTTCAGCAAATACCTGGAACAATAATAATAATAATTCATTTTTTTTATATTCATTTGAAATAAATATACAGATGGTTGTTATTTAAATAATCTATAAGGGTGTATAGGGAGGTGAAAAAAACTGTTCTGAGGAAATGAGTATATCAGGTGATCTCTGCTGATGTTTCTCAGTAGTGTGAGCAGTTTTCTCAGACTGATAAACCCATACTGCAAAACAAGATAGAAGAAAGTGGAATTTTGATGATCTGCAGCCACATAGAAAAATAGGTCACTACCGCACCTTAGGGCTTTAGAGCGCATTATTCTGAATACTAAGCAGTAATAGCACTCAAATGAAAAAGTAAAAGAAATTGAAGTGTGTCTATGTGGCTCTTTAGGCAAAAATTACAAAGTAAAATATGCCGGCAAGGAAAAAGAAAACAGCATAGCCTGATTCACTTACACCCTCAGAAACGATTCCGATTCGTCAGAAGGTGTTGGTCAGAAGGTGTGATTCAATTTCTTTAAAAGCATGGCTATTGACTATACTGGGCTATTAATGCAAGCCAGTAGTGCTATGTAACAACGGTAAACATGTTCTTTTAAATCTTCCACCATGCTTCATTTTTGGGCATATTAACTTCAAGAGTAAGTTGTAAAAAGAAAGTGGCTGGTAAATGAATGACTATTGCTGTGAGGGTGACATTTTCTTTTTTCTTCAGCTGAGAAGCTGAGGTTCTTCCAACACCATGCTTCACCATGGGTAACATGTTTTTTTTTTGTGTGATGAGCTGTTTTGTTTAGGTGCCACACATTTTTGGCTATAAAAAGTTTCCCTATACCAAGCCTTGAAGAAAATCAGAGTTCAGAGGTCAGGGAGTGACCAATACTTGCCAGCTCCATTAATAGTGCCATAGATCTCTTAGCTATTAAGTTTTTTATGTTCTTGTTTTAGAGGGTGAGGTCATTGTGGTTCCCCATTTTCTGCACTTGCTGATGATGTCTTTTATAGTGTTTCATGGTGCATCTGGCAATTCTTTTGTTCCTCCCTCTTGATCTATACTTTTTCAATTCCTGTTTATCTTTGAGGACCATGGCTTCAGCAATCAGATGAAACCAAGATGATGTCAACAGTATTCTGCAGAAGCAACTGATCTTGATTTCTGGTTAATGAGAATCACTTCACTGCCTGGTGATTGGTTGATGCTGATTGGTTCATTCTGAGAATAGTCAAATAACTCATTATAAAAGGGTGTGCAAACTTCTTCAAACTTCATCTCTTCTTTTCTTTCCTTAAAATGGTTTGATTTTTTTACACTTGTATTACACACTGTTGTATAGACACACTGTTGCTATTATATCGATGCTGATCCATGATGCCCAGACATCAGGCCTACCTTCTTTGTCTGACCATTCTGTTGGTACTCCACCCCCACTGCTCGTGTCCCATCAAAAAGGATCCGTGTGGTCAGGCATCTGACTTCTGCTGTCAGGTTGTTTCTGGATAAAGCAGGCCTCAAATATGCACTTGCTGTGCTCCATCTCTTGCCTAAAGCAAGGGAAGATGAGAGTTAAGAGGGAAGAGGAGGGAAATCCAGGTCAAGAGGACTGCTTTTAAGTTAATTCAATGCATAACAGTTGTACAATAGAAAAAAGAAACATCACTGACTTTCAGTGACATCTGGAAAGAGGTACCGGAGCATTCGGGCCCTCACAAGCAGACTGTGTAACAACACCCTCAACACCCAGGACTGAATTGCACAAAACTCACTCTCTCACTCTCACTCACACACCCAGAACTGTACAAGACTAAAGAGAACCGAACTGTACAAAACACACACACACACACTCTCTCTCTCTCTCACCTGTGTGGACACACACACACATAACTTATATTGTTCACTTTTTATTGCACTACCTCAAACCCTGTTATTATTTCATTACGCTGCTATGTTTATATTTATGTCTGTGCCTATTTCTATTTGCACTACCTCAACCGCTGCTACTCTGTACATCATTTCATTTTTATTCCATTTCATTTTTTTACATTTCACTACACACGTTCTTTTTTCTTTCGTGTCTTGTTCTTGTGCTGTCTTCTTCTTTTTGTACCTACTGTTTTTGCACTGTATTGTCTTTGCACTGTTTGCACCTAGCTGCACACTTTGCACTTTATGTGGCTAGGAAAAAAACCTTGGTCCTAGCTCTGTGTTGTTTTTTTCATATTTTGATCTATATGTTGTATGTTTATGTAGCACCAGGTCCTGGAGAAACGTTTTTTCATTTCATGTACTGCATCAACTATATGTGGCTGAAATGACAATAAAGCTTCTTGAATCTTTAAATTCTGTGATAAACAAAAGAGTGATCAGTAATGCTAATTTTAAAAGCTTTATTTATCTGCAGTGACACATTTAAAAAAAAAAATTAATAAATCTTTGTATATCTGACCCTGGAAAGATGCTCAGGGGTCAGCATAGTAGGCCTTGACACCATTGTAGAGGTCAATGGTTTGGGGACTTAACAGTGGCAGAATGGATACTGGAAATATATGCCAAGCTCCCACTGTAAATACATATCTTTAAATATGTAAATACATATCTAAAAACGATGATCAGCCATTATAGTAAAAACACTGAAAGGTGAAATAAATGACAATGATTATCTTGTCACAAGGGTACTTGCCAAAGTGAACAATCAGTTCTTAAGGTTGACGAGTTGGGAGCAAGAGTAAGTTGGGCAAGTGTAAGGGTCTGAGTGACTTAGACAAGAGCCAAATTGTGATAGGTGAGTGGGCCAGAGCTTCTCCAAAACATCTGGTGTGCCCATGCTGACCACTACACACTTCCAAATGCACCCACAATGGGGATGTGTGCATCTGAAATGGACAATGGAACAACAGAACTTATGAACTAGACCATGGAGCAATGGTCTGATGATCAGATTTTCTTTTACATCATGCTTTTTGCTGGAGTAACAAATCCAACCCATGGAGGCCCCACCTTGCAACTTACAGGACTTAAAGTATCTACTGCCAATGTCTTGATGCCAGATACCTCAGCATAGCCTCAGAGGTCCTGTAGGGTCTATGTTTTTATATGCCATTCAATTTTGTTGGCACAGGTGGGACCTACACAATATTAGGCAGATGGTTTAAATAATATGGCTGATGTATGTATACTCTAAATCCCATCTTAATATAACCCAAAATCTATTATTCTACATTTCAGACTGAGCATGCAAAGCAAACCAAGAAAAAACTGTCAGAAATTTGTTTAGAAGTTCAAAAACATAAGCAGATGTGTCCACTAAACCAAAAAATTGATTAATTAAAAAAAAAAAAAACATTTATAGTATGTTCAGTATCATTTGGATGTAGTATTTTATATTAAAATTATATTAAAAACACAACCTTTGTGAATGGTCATATCCATCCAGCCAACACCTTCCTGCTGGTATCCATTCATGTCTGTGGTGAAGGGGTAGCCAGCTTGTTGAGCAGCCTCAATAAACGCATGGTGAAGAGGGTGATTGGTTTTGCCTCTGGAAACATGCAGGGGTCCACTACCACCCCGGTATTGGTCCGCTCCCAATTCATGTGTCTGGGCTTTCCTGAAGTATGGGAGGCAATGTTCATAGTCCCAGCCCTCAGCACCTTCTCTGTGCCAGCGGTTGTAGTCCTCAGCATGCCCACGGATATAGACCATGGCGTTGAGCGAGGATGAGCCACCCCAGACACGGCCACGAGGCCAGTACAAGACCCGGCCATCCATTCCTGCCTGTGGCAGAGTGTGATAGTACCAGTTGTATTTGTCATCACAGAGGTTGTAGGTCAGTGCTGCAGGCATGTGAATCTTCCATGACAGGCGGGTACACCCAAGCAGCAAGTCCTTGGGCCCTGCCTCCAAGAGGAGGACAGACTCAGATGGGTTCTCTGATAAGCGGTTGGCCAGCACACATCCTGCTGAGCCTGCCCCCACAACCACATAACTGAAAGTTGGGGTTTTCTTATTGGATGAAGTGGTGCTATAGCAGGAAACTGGGCAGTATTTGGAATGTGGGAACGCTGACTTTCTGGCAAGTCCTAAAGCCAGCCAAGCAGACAAGGGGGGCCGCACCATGACAAAACAGTTTTCAGTACCCTCTACAAACAAAACATGCAGAGAGAGATTTAGTTCCCAAGCACTTTGAAGACCTCTCTATATGCCAAGTAATTCCACGCCTACAAGACTTCTGCAAAAGATTACATTTAAAGGTCAGAAGGTAGTCAGGGAAAGATAAGCTTTTATCTATTTTTTATTACTCTGCAAAATTTGGTACAAGTTAATCCTTGCCTTGTGATTCTTAGCAATATCAAATATAGATTTTAAAAAGCTTATTTTCAGTAACTGTTTTCCTGAGAGCATTGGTTCTCAAGCCGAGATCAAACTCATGCAAAATCGTATATATATCAAGAGCCTATGGAGTAGTTAAGTCATGTACCAGCATATTTTTTGGGCTGTACCTGGTGGAAACCCACAGACACGACTATATATATAAGAGACCACTGCCCAATCTCCAGATTTGAACCCTATTGAAAACCTCTGGAATGTCATGAAGAGGAAGATGGATGATCACAAACCATCAAGCAAAGCTGAGCTTTTTGCTTTTTTGCAAAAAGAGTGGTATAAAGTTTCCCAACAGCAATGTGAAAAACTGGTGGAGAGCATGGAGCTAAATCACATGCAAATCGGGGTTATTCCACCAAATACTGATTTCTTAGTGTCATTTAGCCAAGGCATTAATACACTTTATTTACAAATTTATTTGCATTTTGTTTTATTTGAGTTATTAAAGCTCTGCAAATACTGCATGATCTTGGGTTATATTGATGCATTGTCATTTCCTTTAAATATACACTCTAAATAACAATAGCTATATATTGAATTTAGGAAACAAATGAAACAATGAAACAAAACCATTCATCTCACCAATACATGAACCTGTAAGAAAAAAAACATAAGAAACTCATTATTTTGCAGTGGTCTCTCATTTTTTTCCCCAAATATGTAGAGTAATAGTGCAGGCATTTTTCTGTTTTTGTGTCTAACATTATAAATCCTTCGATCTCAAAATGAGGTTTAGGAAAGCATAGCAATAAAGCATAACCAGGGGGTTACAGTGGAGGAAATCGAAATGGGGTTTAGCCAAGTATAGTAATGAAGCATAACAGGGTGTTACAGTAGAGGAAATTATAACCCATCATTATGAAAATTATTATCTTCATTGTTATAGAGTTCTTATAGTTATTGGCTGGTTTCAGTAGTCCCTTGGACTGAACAGATTTAATCTGAAATTCTAATTCATATAAATAATGTCCATAATGACAATTTCAATAAAATGTACGCTGAGAATAAAAAGTTAAGAAATTATGCTGTATGTCTCCCATAGCAAAATATTATTGTACAAGTTCAAATAATGAGCATATGATTTGACTTATTAGATTATATTCATGAAGTAAACGGGTAAAATGGATACATGAATACCCTGACTGCAATACCACATAACCATGTGGTTAACACATGTAAACACGAACTATAAATAGCTTAACCTTAATACATACATACATACATACATACATCATAAGTAAAATATATTCTGCATACACTGCACAAACCGATGATGCACATACACAAACATGAATGAAGAGTGAATGAATGAAGTGAGAACATATTTCTTGCTGGAACCTGAATCTATACAGCCTGTGTTACATCCAAATGTAACTTTAAGTGCAACTCTAATTCAAGTGTAAATTGCTATAACCACCAGGCAGCATGGTGGCTTAGTGGTTGGCACTGTTGCCCCACAGCAAGAAGGTCCTGGGTTCGAAACCCAGGTTCAAACAGACAGTGTGGAGTTTGCATGTTCTCCCTATGTGTGCTGGGATAGGCTCCAGCAGACCCCCATGACCCTAATTAGTATTAGGATGTCCTCATATCATATCTGCCATCCATCCATCTTACATGCTGCTTTTTTTAAATCATAAATTGTTCTCATAACTTAACCTTAGTGATACTCGGTCATATTTTATTGAGCCACCAGAAACTCTCAGACACAGTTTAATCCATTCCCTCTGATCATCCCAATCAGATAACTGGCACTGAAGCAATCCCTGTTGCAGGCGGTCAATAGATAACACCATTATCTTAGTCTTTATTGTTAACCCAGTGAAACAGGGATTATATGGAATTATGGCTAAATATGTTTTTACTGTTAATCAAAATTCACCAGAAGAATTTTTCAGTTTACAGACAGTAAATAAAAATTATGCAGATAAATCACATTTTCATTAGGTAGGTTTTGGTTTTGCAAAAATTAAGTCATTAAAAAAAAAAGTCGAAACTGGTGTTTGTTTAACGAAAATACAGAGCAAATGGTCATGAATGAGGATAAACTGACCCACTTGGAGGTCACTGAAACGGGGCTAGAAACTGTTTGGAGATCTGTACAGCAAAATAAATAACACTCAGGAGTCTTTTCACCTTCGAGTTTGTTTTTAAATATAAAATATAAACATAAACTCAAATGCTACAGCTCCAGCTTCGGTCAACTGACCAAACACAACAAAGCGGTAGTGCGGAAAATCAAGAGTCCAGTTTCTCATTTTACTTCGCGCAACTTTATCAAACAGTGTCTAGAGAGACCACCGAATACACACGCTACAATATCTGAATGAAATAATAAAACAACTAATAAATAAATAGTTCACTTACCGATTACTCCAAGGACACTAGTTACTTAGTCCTAAGTATTGTGGTACGTTGCTCCGAGGGGGCGGAGTCACACACAGAGTCGCTCATTTTACCCCGAGTGGGGCAAATGACAAACGGAGACCAGTTTGGCCTCCACCTGCTACACACACACATACAGGCTGCCTGCCTGCCTGCCTGTGTCCCTGACGTTTACTAGGCTTGAATAATAATAATAATAATAATAATAATAATAATAATAATATAATAAATCAGTAATCAAATCAAAGCAAATCAATAATATTACTAGTTATTATAAATAATTAATTTAATAATAATTAATAAATAATTTAATAATAATTAAACATTATTATTGTTCTTCTTGTTGTTATTATTTAAAGCATAAGATCAAATTTCGAAGTCTTTTACATAAAAAAAAATAACTGAGTCGTTATTTATATATTTGTATATATCATTTTACCCCGAGTGAGGCAAATAACACACTGAGACCAGTTTGGCCTCCACCTGCTACACACACACACACACACACACACACTGCCTGGTTGTCTGCCTGTGTTACTAACATTTACTGGATATGAATAAAAATAATAATAATAATAATAATAAGAAGAAGAAGAAGAAGAAGAAGAAGAATTATTACTATTATTGTTGTTGTTGTTGATGCTGCTGCTGCTGTTATTTAAAACATAAGATCAAAATTCAAAATCTTTTACATATAACTAAAAGAATAACTGAATCATTATTTATATATTATGAAAACAATGGGAAAAAATCTATCTATACCTGCCTTCTCTTCTTGGAATGCTGAAAAGGCAAAGCCTATACTTTTGTTTTTGCTATCCACAAACATTTTTGAATTCGAGATGAAAAGTTGAATACGAAATTTACATTTATAGCATTTGGCTAACACACTTATCCAGAGCAACTTACATTTTATCTCATTTTTTATACAACTGAGCAGTTTAGGGGCCTTGCTCAGGGGCCCAGCAGTGGCAACTTGGTGGTCCTGGGATTTAAACTCACAACTTTCCAGTCAGTTGTCCAACACATGGCACTATTTACTTAAACCATAGGATTTTTTCAAGGGTTTTTTAAAAACTAACCTGACTTACAGTTGTTATCACAGTGTGGCCTTTAGGTTAACTGTTTAAACAATAAATAGGTCTGAATGTTTTATTTTTTGAGCACTGACTTTTGCCTTTGAAGCTAAACCAACATTAAGAGCTGTCTTTCTGCGAGAAAAGCCATTGCACAAGCAGCACAACAATTTGAATTGTCCTGAGAACGCAAGAAAAATCCATAGGGCACGAGTGAAGGTATCCACACTTGAGAAAGGAAATATAGAGGCAACACAACTAGATGCAAACCACTCATCAGCTGTAGGATTTGGAAGGCCAGACTGGAATCCACAATGAAATACAATGATGAGCCACACAATTCAGCAACAAAGATTAACCTCTACCAAAGTGATGGAAACCCAAAGTGTGGAGAAAGACAGGATGTGGTCATGCTCCAAAGCATACAAGCTCATAGCATAGAAAGGGTGGAGGTAATGACATTGCTTGTGTTTGTAAGGCTGCTTTGAATCTTTAGTGATGATGTGAGTCAGTAGTCTACAGAAACATTCTGTTTGCCAGATACAGAAAAATCTATCCAATCTTATAGGGAGGAACATCATCATGAAGCAAGACAATGACCCAAAACACAAAGCCGGCTCAACAAAAGACTGGCAAATGACCAAACCTTTTTCCAGTTGAGCATTTAGTTTACCTCCTGAAGAGGAGACTGAAAGGATAAACCCCCCAAAACAAACAACAACTGAAAGTAGCAGCAGTAGAAATCTGGAACAACATCACAAAAGAAGAATGTAACAGTTTGGTGATGTCAGTGGGTCACCAGCTTGACGAAGTGGTAGCTCCAGTGGTTCAGGCTCTGGGTTGGTGATTGGAAGGGTGGGGTTCAAGTCCCAGCACCACCAAGTTTCTCCAAGGGCACTGTATCATGGCCAACCTTGTGCTCTTACCCCAACTTCCAAAGCTGGGATTATGCAAATAATACTGTAATGTATAGGTAACAAAAACAAGGCTTCTTCTTCTTGAAACAAAGGATTTGCAACCAAATATTAAGTGTTATTTACTTCAATTTACTTTAAACTATCTGTTCCTATACTTTTGCTCACCTAAATTGAGTGGGTCTGCCATCAAAAAATGCCATGTGCTAAGGTATTACTATCAGGAAATAAAAGCTAAAATTCTATCATCTTTTGAGCACAAAACCAAAAAAGCCTTCTGTGTGTTAACATTTCAATACTTTCAGAAAATCTGTATACGAAAAATCTAGTGTCTTAAACTATAAAGAACTTTTTTTTTAGTTTAGTGGGCTTAACCAAACACAAAAAAGGTAGAGCGGAAAAACCCTCGGTTTATCTTGCTGGCTAGGTGTAGATTTCTCAGAGCTCTTTTCATGTGGTTCTTTGCAGACTCAGATGTTCAGTCAATGGATCTGTTAGTCACCATCAGAAGTGTATTTTGCCTCTGCCTGCTTCATCTGGCAGCTACTGATGGCACTGCTCTTGATATCGTAAGTAATGTAGGCAGGTTGGAAGCTTAAAATGATTAATTCACATGTATAAAATTTTAAAAACTGATGGTTTTGTTGCTGTTGCTGACTTTTTACACAGGTTGTGACATGTAACAGGACAAATGGTGAGTGATATTCATCTTTGGAGTAAAATTAGTTATTAGTTTATTAATCTAACCAAGTAATTCTTCCAGTGTCCTCTCTCTCTCTCTCTCTCTCTCTCTCTCTCTCTCACTCTCGTCAGGAATAGTTGAATTTAAAGAGCAGGTAATAGTGTTTTAATAACAAAATATATAATATATACTGTTTAGAAAATTATTCATAATGTATGTCTGCCAAATTGTTCCTTGACTGCTCTTGCCATTAATGTATAAATGTAGAATTAGTAATCTGAATATACTATATCTTGATCCGCTTTCTTGAAGAGTAGCTGTCAGTTTGCTTCTTAGTATTTACACAACTGTTCGGCTTTATTAAATATGCACATGATGTTTAGTTTTGTTCAAGCAATCCTTCTAAAGTACACAAAATGTTGGGTTACTTAACCCTGGATATCAGTCCTATTTGTTTAATTTGTTTAACTCCTGCTGTACTTTGGACATTATGTTCCAATACAGTTCAGATAGAGAGAAAGGTTGAAAATTTTAAGACAACATCAAGAGTTTGATACCTTCCCTCTAGATCAGCCAAAGCACACATATACAAAAACATAGCTGGATAGATAGATAGATAGATAGATAGATAGATAGATAGATAGATAGATAGATAGATACTTTATATATATTTATATATAACTTTGTATATATTATTATTATATATATTATTAATATTATACTTCGGTTTAATATTTTAGGAAGAACAGGTATATCTCTTTGACTAGGCACTACATGGCCTGACCTGACCATCATACACGTCTGTGCTTGTTGGACATCACATTCCAAAACCATAGCCATTAATATGAAGGTGATTCACTCTTTTTAGCAGTCACAACTTTCAGAAAAAAGGCTTTCCACTAGGTTCTGTAGATTCTGTGAGGATTTCCTATTTGGGAATAAGAGCATTAGAGAAGTTGGGCACTGATGTCAGAAGGCCTGGTGCAAAAGATGCTGTTTTCATTTAAGTCTTCAGTGTAGTTGAGATCAGGTTTACAATACAAATACATTCTAGACAATTCTGTTTTCCAACTTAGTGGCAACAGTTTGGGGTGTGATGGTCAGGTGTCTACATACTTTTGCCCTATAGAGTGTGTACTACATACAGAGCAGTTAAAACGTTAAAGCTTAAACTGGGGCACATATGGAGCTTAATCAACACAGAAAATCAAAAGACAACAGTATTTAATCCTACTTAAATGATTGGCTCATGTCACGAAGACATGATTGGTCTTGGTCTGAGTAGCAGTAATGAGCGATGAATTTTTTCATTACATTCTGTTGAAGATTTGTACCCTGACAAATGGTTGACACCACCCAAATCCAATCCTTCTCCACTACATGATCTTAAAGTTAATACTTCTCTGAACGGAGCTGCAGCTTCTCTTGCTCTCAACATAACATGGTCCATAAACATTGACAGTGAGTACTGTGATTTCTGATACTTTTTTTTTTTTAAGAAAATGGTTGATTTGACCTGGTTTTAAAAGTGAAATAGCTGTTCAGTCATCTCTAGCATGACAAACAAAGCAAAGTTGTTGATCTTTTGTCTATAAGATTGAAGGTCACATCCATTAGGTACATTGGGTATTAGTTTTTGATATGCAGTGTTATTATTAATATATTTAGGCATCTGTTTTTATGTTCAGCTTTACATGTGTGCTTTTTTGAGATGTCACCAAAATCCAGTTGAAAGAATCTTGTTTTTCTAGGTAGTATTCACAGTATTAATGGCACATGGATAGAAATTGGTACACTGAAGTACAGATGCAAATATCAACCTCCATTTACTTCCAAACAGACCTACCCTGGCAATCTACAGCAGGTAGGGAATTTAGTCTTATTTGATTAAATGCAAAATATTGGATTTTGTATTGTTCATTTACATTCTATTATAATATTAAAATTGTAAAGGATAGATGGTATTAGGTGATATTGTGGAAGGGGCAGTGTGTTTTAAAAGGTCATTTTATACAACATAAATGAAATAAAGCATATTTTCATGCATATAATTACTTATAATTTGATGTGAGTTTCAATTTCTTCAACAGTTTGATTTTTTTCTTGGATGACTGGCTGAAATAATAAAGTCAAGGCATAACCCACATATTCATTTCTAATGTTCCTGTTGTATTATTTAGCTTTGGTTCAATTTCACAGCTACAGATGTCAATATTGAACCCAGTTTCTTGTACTATGTAGCTGTCTATAACCTTCCCCCAGCACCACCTGAAGTGAGACACAAATACTTGAAGCATGTAAAGATACAAGCACCAGGTTAGTTTTTTTTTTTTTTTGATTAATCATGTAGTTTCTCAATAGACTCTTTATTTCAGACCATTTGTTCTTCAGATGTGTTTTAATGTTCCTTTGGCCTTCATAGGATGTGATGATGAATCAATGAGGAATCATTCAACATGTTTACAGAAAACACACATGCTGGACAAGGGTATGAGGCAATTACATTATAGTGCAGTAATCAGGACCTGAAATTTGATGTACTAGCACATTATGATGATGATGATGATGATTATTATTATTATTATTATTATTATTCATTATTAATTAATTAATGTTTCTGTGCACATCAGTAATAAAAGGGACAGAATGGAGTCTGGAATAGAATATAAAATTCAAATGAACTCCATAATCAGGAAATCAGGTGTAAGAAGTAAAAGCATTTGATATTAAATTTTAAGAAGTACAACATGTACATGATATTCATCCCATGGTGTTAGAATTCATAAATTACTTTATAATACTTTATATTAATAACAGCTAGCACACAGTGATGTCATTAATGTGATGTCTGTTACTGTACTGAATAGAAATACTGATCAACAAGACAATCATTCATTCAGTGATTTTCAGTAAGAGCTTTATCCTTGTCAAAGTCAAGGCGGAATCTAACTTGCACTGTGAGACATATAAAGCTGGTTTAATTTAAATTAAAAAAACTTAGGTTCACCTGCTGCCTTAAAAATGTGAGTAAACACAACTTAAACCCAAAAGTCGTCAAGAAAATGATTACTTTACGTTTTAATTTTTGAAAACGTATAAACTTCATTTCAATATCAAAAACATCAGAGTTAAAGAGAAGAAATATGTGTACATATCTTAATTGGGTGATCATGCTTTACAGCATGGGAACACTGGGTGGAAGGCAGGAACATGCTACAGATGGGATGCCAGTCCATCACACGGCATCATTCACACTCTTATTCCATATTTACAGTAGCCAATCCATCAAAACCTTGTGATACTCAAACAGTAAGCTTGGGATCAAACCAGAAATCCTGAAGCTGTGACGAAGCAATGCTACCTACATTTACAGCATTTGGCACACACATCTCATTACATTGTTATCACATTTTATACAACTGAGTGTTAAGGGCCTTGCTCAGGGGCCCAGAAATGGCAGCTTGGTGGACCTGGGATTTAAACTTCCGATCAGTAGTGAAACACATTAACCACTAAGCAACCACATCCTTACCTGCTATTGTGACATCTTTTTATTAGTTCAAGGACGAAATATCAAGTTGGATCAGTGCTAGCTCTGCCATTTAAAAAACACATGAAAAATAACACAAAGAAAGTCTGGAGCCAGTTTAAGCCAAACTTTTCCTTGTTCTTCCATTGCTTGAGATTAGAATGAATAATTGTGAAAGGTGTTATATTAACTAGCTAGCAAGAAACAGAATGTACACTGTTTAACCATTTTATTATCTTGTCAGAGCAATGGGACATTGTTACAGAATGGACGAAGGCTGGAATAACAGTGAGCTTCAATTCTCACAAGAACTCGGAGAAGTACGAGATCAGACTGCGAAGAGATACGAAAGTACTAAACTTTATCGAGGTGGAAGTGGTATGTTATGTTTGAGTACTTTCTAATTAGTGGCTGGATTCTTTGCAAACCTTTTATCTGAGGAACCTTTCAATAAGAAATTCTGTTTGTTTCCTGTTTGTCTCACAGAGAGAAGACACTGGGATACTTACAGGACACATAATGTATTCAGGGTCATGTGAAAATCTTATAATATGGGTGTGTCCAGGTGTCCTTCCATGCTAAAATTCATTTGTTAAATCATTAGGATTAGAATAGTCTAAGCTTTCAGGAAATGTATTAGTATAGACCTTAGTCTTTGACTTGGAGAGCAAATGAATCTAAAAAAATGAATTCATTACAGATAACGCCATTTTTTGACTATTGTGGATATACGTGCAAATCAGTTGCTCGCAAAGTAGACTGTCATGGTGAGTATTCCAGTTTTATTTGTAGACTGCAGTCTGTTCTTGTTCTGTTAAGAAGACCAGAACAATATAGAAAACATAATCTGAATTCAGGACAATGAATCAACTGAAGCCTGGCAAATGGTCAATGGTCAATCAATTTTTTACTTGAAGAGCATAACAAAATCTATTAGTGTTGTTTTAGCACATGGAATAGGTTTGAAATGAGGTGCCTTTAATTTGCATTGAAAATTTCAGCATCAAATTTCTTTGGCATGTCAACACTCCATATTGGTGGTTAATAGCTCAGACACTCAGAGAATTCTTTAAGAATTTCATAAACATTTCTACTGAGCCAACAAGGGGCAATATATTCATAGAGAAGTAAAAAAAAACAACAACCCAAAAATGGTTATATACACAAATGTTTGCTATCTTCAAATCCATTTCTGCTCTCTGAGATGCCCCAAGTGCTTGTTTATAAGCATCTCAAATCTGAAGCCATTATTTTCACCCACTAAAATCCTGTGTAAGGTTATCTGATAGCACCAGCATCCTGACTCATTTTATCAGACTTGCAGTGATTATTCATTTGTTTATACTCATTGAAAATGTCAGATAACGGGAACACCAGTGTACCAGTAAAAAGGGTTCAAAACCATGGGAATCACTTATACATTAATAACAAATGAAGTCCCATTTGCTTGATTTTTAGCTTTTACCTCAACATTGTCAAAGTTGACCTGCAGGGTTTAGGGAAGGTTTTCGTGCCTCATAGTCTCAGGTTTTTGAACATGAGCTGTTTGTGAAATTTGTATATTCTGCCCAAATCCTTGTGACTTTTATTCCACCTCCCAAACCTTTGCCTGTAGGTCAACTTATGGTGCTGTATGTAGTGTCCTGTAATGGACTGATGTCCCACTGACATGCTCTTGCCTTGAATCCAGGTCCTATGATCGGCTCTAGTCTCAACAATAGCCTGGAAAAATTCTACTCAAGTAAGCTGTTCATTAGAAAAATAAACAATATAAAGTTCATGAACAGAAAATTAGTTGAGAAATAGTTGATAGAAGACAAACTGTTTTTTTTTTTTAAAAAAAATAACTGATCTTTGTTTTATGACTATAGTCCCATCTACAGCTCCACCCACAGAAGGTAAGAAATCAGAGCATTTCTCTGACCTGATGTGTATCTTTAAACTGTGATACATTTTTAATCAAGTGTGGCGTTTCTTCCCAGAGCCTAAGGGAAATGAAACTTCCATCCTGCTGATCAGCATTGGGTGTGCAGTAGCTATTACTTTGTTGATTATCTGTAAGTAGTTTTTTTTTCATTCCTCTGTACTTCCCTTGAGGTGATGATAGATGTTAAGTAATTGCATACTGGTCTTCTTCTTCCATTCTTTGCCTGATTGTATTTCTGCAGACAATTTAGAGATATTCGGATTTCAGTGAGCTCAAAAATGCAATAGAGTCGAAGCAGGCAATTTTCAAATGATGATCTGTTTTGGTGTCTTGGAGATTTGGTTCCTTGCAGAAGTACTTACAGCCCTGAGCTTCTCCATGTATCATTAACCCACACAAAATAAAACATATGCACATAATATTGTATGGTGTATGTATAAGCCCATAATATTGAAGTGTGGGAGAAAAATCAATGTGTTAATAAAAAAACATGAACATTTTGATTGCATTAATATTTCATCCAGTTTTACATGGTTCTCCATGCGTCCATAAAGCTCAGCTTGGTGGAGTGCCCGGGCTGCAGTTGTCCCGTGAACAGCTTCTCCCAACTGAGCCGTGGATCGCTTTTTAGCTCCTGGACACTGACTTTTGGTGGAATTGCCTCCTCTAGGAGTCAGTTTTGCTGTATTCTTTCCATTTCCGGAAACAATATTTTTTCTCTATGGAATGTTGCAAATTTGGGATGTTTTTAGAACTAAAACCTGACTGATACTTTTCCAGAAATTTGTCCCAGCATGGGTTTTGATATTTCCTTGGTCTTCAGGATGCTATTTGTTTAAACATGTTCTCTGGGGCCTTTCAAGGAAAGGTGTATTTATACTGAGATCCTATGACACATTAGTTGTGTAAAGGTTGACTCTATTCAACCAATTATGTGTATTCTTCTCACTTGAGGGCAAATATGTCCACTCATGTTTTTTTTTTAGTTTGTAGCGAATTTTACAATCTATAGTGTAATAATCCCAGTTAAATCCATTTCATTTCGGGAAAAGTTCAGGGGTAGGGTTATGCAAAGCTAATTTCTTAAGCTTTTTTGTTTACATGACTACTTCATTATCCCTCATATACAGCAATGCTTAATCTATGTTTCATTTATACTCCAATACTCCATTTCCAGGCCAACTGGGAAGGCGGATGAGGTCTGGCTATTCTAGGAGTGTACTGAACTCTGCAGGATCAGTGGGAGTGCTGGTGGTGTATCCCGCAGTGGATAGTATGTTCCAGAATGCTGTAATGGCACTCGCTGACTTCCTGCAAAGTCACAGAGAGCTGAATGTAATCATTGATGTGTGGCAGAGAGGCAGTCTGGCAGAGCAGGGCCCGCTGCGCTGGCTTAACTCACAAGTGGGTTGTGCTGAGAAAGTTCTCATCATCTTGCCACCTCAACACACCGAGTGCAGCACTGAAACAGGTAACATGCTAATACAGCTGGTCTATTTGTAATTGTTAATGGTTTCAAACTTTTATAGGGTTTGTTATTGCAGAACCTGTTGCATTATGTTTAAGAATTTTTTAATCATGGTTGAATACAACTAGAAACAAAGTCAAATTTGTAGCTGTGCAATTACTTGTGAAGAAATGGAAATGACTGCATATATCAGGCCCTGATTTCACTGAAATGAAAGCAAAATCAAACAAACTCCAAAAAAGTACCACAATTTTGCACAGATTTGGGCTAACACATTCAGCCAGTCCTCTTCAATTCACGTGTGCCAAACATAAGTATAGCCATCATAAAAACGATATGTGTCTTCACTGGTAGGAGTTTAAAAGAAGAATCCTGTGCTTGCAATTTCACCAATACAACTCGTTTATCACTATAAAAAGCATAAAACTGCACCAAAATCAAGCATTTTTGGTTAAAAGTCACACAAAAAAACTCTGGCAGGACTAAGATATGATTCATATTGTATAGCACTTGTTAAATAAACAAAGGGTTTGTTAAAAAACGGTTTTTAGCTTCCAGGAAAGGGTTCTACTTGGAACCATTTGAGAGAGAGAGAGAGAGAGAGAGAGAGAGACAGAGACAGAGACAGAGACAGAGAGAGAAAGAGAACCTTTTAAGATCTCCCCCATGGAAGCAATACAACTCAGTCAAATATTTACACTGTGCTGGATTTGCCTGATCAAATCTGAGAACAAGAATGAATACAACCCGAATACAGTGTTTTGAATATCTAACTGATTCATTGAACCTAATTTTTTTTTAACACTTGTTCATTAAAATGGGAATCTCTGAGCACTGAAATGAAACTACTTCAAATTTCAAGAAAGTGAATTCAGGTTAATTGAGCATCATAAATATATTGATTATATGAATCCAATCAAGTTTCTTTATTAAGAATTAAACTGCTTTTAAATTCCTCATCTTTTACAATATATCTCCAATTTCTCTCAGAGGAAACCCAAACAAGACTTAAAAGGCTTCTAAATACTCTACAAATGCACCCTAATCGAAACTAACCTGAAATCCACACTTTTCCCACAGCCTGCTTAAAACCCAACATGGGAGACGTCATAACTGATTACACGGTGCCAGCGTCTGCATGCGAACTTTTTTCAATGGCACTAAACTTGGTTGCCAGCTGTGCCCATGATCCCCAGCAGCACTCTAAGTTTTTAGTGGTGCACCTGGACCACAGTGGGCACAGAAGCACAATGCCAGTGGAGCTCAGAGGATGCAAGACCCTTATCCTACCCAGGGATCTGGAGAAACTCCAAAATTTCCTCCAGGAAAGAAGTAACAAACTCAAGCTGCAGGTTTGAGTCATACTGCTGTAAAGACAGCGCCGGGAAGGTCCGACATGCTGTGCAGCAGTTAGACGGTTTAAAAGAAACGGTTTGTCTCACAAAGGCAGAAAGCAAGAGCCGACGTGTAGTTTATAGGCTATGATAAAGACTGGCTTTCCATTTAAATTATTTTGTTGCTTTACATTTAAGAAAATTGTTGCAATCACAGAAAAACAAATAGCTGCATATAACTAATCAGGACAATAAAAACCCTCATCATTTAATATGGCTGCTTGAATGACTTTCTATACTCAAAGTGCTGGATTCTATATTAAAATTCTGATAATCTGTGCTTTTATTTACTG